>NC_081518.1:30334541-30384541 GCF_030273125.1 Centropristis striata
TCTCTGAAGGAGCTGACGGCTCGGCTCGCCACAAATCACAAACTATTTACACAAACCAGAAAATAACTTCCCCGAAGTCCGTCTGCAGGACAAACCTCCTCTAAGTGTCCGCAGCAGGAAAACAAAAGGCCAGTGTTTACTGGACGGACAAACACAGACGGACGCGGTCTCCTCGCTAAACAAAGACTCAGAGATGGAGACGGACGGAGACAGATGATGATCGTCTCTCAGCCGTCTGGAAACCTTCTCTGTTTGTCACAGCGACCCGAGTCACTGAAATAAAATTTAAACTCTGAACAGACCAAAGAAAATATAATATCATAAAAAGATTCAGAGATGAAAGTTCTCTTCAGTCTTTAGTTTGTGTGTTTGACTTTAATAATTATATTTAATCTCTGAAACCTGCAACATGCTGCAGAATGAACTCATTTTGGATTCTACACTTTAAATATTATTTTTCTGTCAAAGACGAATTAGAAAATGTGTGAAAAGATGTAGGAGTGTGTGTGTGTGCAAGTTTTGAATGTGTGCAGGTTGTGTGTGTGTATGTGTGTATTTGTGTGTGTGTGTGTGCAGGTCGTGTATGCGCTTTGGGTGATAGTAGCAGAAAGATAACACAAGAGGAAGGTTAAGTTAAAAATGGTTTACTTTAGTTTTCACCCAGGAAATGAATCCCTGGATGGTTTAAACCTCCTGGGTGAAAGTCCGTTGCTTGTTTGACCCATCCGCCACTCTGGCCTCCAAACATTATAAATTTGCTTTGCTGTCAATCACTACTATGTCATCTAGACGCTGGTGGACGCATTGCAGCGGTCAGTGAAAAACGTCAATATTGCTCGTTTTTTCGCAGCCCGTGCACACAACTATACTGACGTGTGTGTGTGTGTGTGTGTGTGTGTGTGTTAGAAGCTGTTAACAAGCTGCAGGTGAGCAGCTCTGACCTGTTCATGTGATGGAGCTAAGAATCAACACTCAGCTCAACATAACATTTCACACAAACATTAAACTTTCAGTGAAACCTTGAGGAGATCAGTTTGTAGCTACTGCAGAGATTAAAAAGAGTGTTACAGAGCCTGAAGCATGATGGATTCTTCAGTTCTGATGAATATATATAGTAAAGCAGAGGTTTAAAGTGCAGAATGTGCAGTTGCTGCAGCTTTTCTCATGTTTTCAGCGATGAGTCAGTGAGAAAAATGATGACTGTCACTTCAGTTTCAAACACTCATCAGAGAAAATGACGAGTTCAGCAGAAAACACAACAGACCACCAACAACCAGAGAGATGAGCAAAGGTCAGAGGTCAGACTCACTGCACCAGTTTAATTATCTGATTAAAGTCTAATTACCCTCATCAGTGAGGTGCACAGAGCTGCAGCTGCACCATGCTGAGAAAGTTAGCTAAAATTACACCAGCTGACAGTGTGTTTACAGTTTACTACTCCCTAACACTGGAGGAAAATGCTGTTTTCCACCGTCTGAATGTGAGGGAGAGATGATTTTTATTCTGATTAATATGGAGCACAGGTGAAACAACAGGCTTCATCTCTGAGTCAAAGTCACCAACGCAGACTGTTTTCCTTTCCGTCTAACAGGATCTGTTCTGCAACACTGGACTTCTTCTGAATACATCTGCAGCCAGGGTCAGTGTGCAGGGTACAGGGCTCAGGGTGCTGGTTGCAGGGCTCAGGGTGCAGGGCTCAGGGTGTAGGGTTCAGGGTGCAGGGTACAAGGCTCAGGGTGCAGGGGGGAGGGGGCAGGGCTCAGGGTGCAGGGTGCAGGGCTCAGGGTGCAGGGTTCAGGGTGCAGGGGGCAGGGTGCAGGGCTCAGGGTGCAGGGTGTAGGGTTCAGGGGGCAGGAGGCAGGGTGTAGGGTGCAGGGTGCAGGGTACAGGGCTCAGGTTGCAGGGCTCAGGGTGCAGGTTGCAGGACTCAGGGTGCAGGGCTCAGTCCTGTTGGATGCAGTGGATCCTGCGGTTGCAGGTGGTCAGCTGCAGAGGAGGAGCTGTCTCCTCTCCATGTAACATCAGCATCATCTTGTGAATTTAAAACTTCTCTCACCTTCATGTCAGGAACTTGTCCTGCCGTGCTGCAGGTCTGATCAGCTGTTTACAGCCACAGTGACTCTGTCCTGCAGGTGGATTTTCACTGTTCTTTGGAAGTGGAAAAGCCTCCGTATGTATAATCATTTACATGTAATTTGCAGAATGATTATCAGGAGGCCTCCAGGCCTTGATATGTGTGGAGATTGAATTACTGAAGTGGTTTTATAGTTTTGGGAGCACGCCGTCTCTCAGAGTTACAGCTGGGAGTTTGATCCTCAAGGCCTCTGAGCTGCTGCAGGTGAGATAAAACAATACATTTAAAAAAAATCTCACTCCAATAAGACAAAATTACAATGATACAATACACTGTAAAAACAAAACAAAAAAATCTTTAAAAAACAATGAAAAGTTTCCAAACACTCCCGACAAATAACAGAAACAACTGTAAGTTATTTTACAGATAATTTATTTAAAAGTACAGACAATAACACTAAATATCTGTATTTATAATATATATATCTGTAGAAATACTAAAGTTTTTTTTACTTCAATACAACAGGAAACTTTTTTTGACAGAAAACAGAAAGTTTTTGAAATAATTTCTTGTGTAAAAGAATGATTATAGTATTTTACATATAATTCTCTGTGATGTAACTGTAACTTTAGTTGTTGATGTTTTAAGATAATTTTGTTTTCTTTATTTTATACTTTTATAATTAATTAATAAACCTCATCACTGTCGTTGTGTCATGTGACCAGAATATCTCCATATTCACCATAAATACAAACATTAACATCACTTTTTTTTTGCACGCAGACTCATACTTTTTAATTGGAAATCAAATACAACCTAATCATTTCTGCAGCGGTTGAGGGAGGTACTATCTTTTCTACCTTTGGAGAAACTGAGGGGGGATATATCTCTTTTTGTGTCTATGCTTGGAAGTTGTATGTTTGTTAATGAAAAACTGCTAAATAAAGTTAATATAATAATAATAATAATAATAATAATAATAATAATAAATAGATTATTTTCTATGACTGTAACGAGAAAGTTTAACCTGTGAAAAAAAACGCTCAACATGAGTTTATTATGAAGTGATGCTTATGTAAGATGTGTGTGTGTGTGTTTGTGTGTGTGTGTGTGTGTGTGTGTGTGTGTGTGTGTGTGTGTGACCACTGAAAAGAGGAAGTGTGTTATGCTGTCGTTCAGCTCCTGCAGGGCCCACACGCTTCCTGTGGCCGTCCACGCTGCGGGGGGGTTGGGGCTGCAGGAGCTGATAGCAGAGAGGATGATGGGAACCACAGACCCCCCCGCAGCCCCCGCAGCAGGTCTGGCTGTTACGTTCACCGCAGCTTAAATAACAGCATCTGATCTGAAGTCAGATCTAATCTGTCAGCACATCTGGCTGCAGCTCGGCACAACAACAACACGCCGCCGCCACCTCGGCCTCCGCTCATCGGCCACCTCGTTATAAATACCGCCTGGTGTG
Source organism: Centropristis striata (assembly GCF_030273125.1). Lineage (NCBI taxonomy): Eukaryota > Metazoa > Chordata > Actinopteri > Perciformes > Serranidae > Centropristis > Centropristis striata. Next base: position 30,338,075 of record NC_081518.1, read on the forward strand.
CTGCGGCGGGGCGGTTGGCTGTTACGTGTTGGGAAAGTGTTCAACTTGCAGCATCTTCCTCTGGGTGGAGCAGCAGAAGGAGAAGGTGAGTGTTGGCCAACAGACAGCTTCTCTCTTCAGTTCATAAGCCCTTCAGTGTCACCTGTTGAGTGACGTTTCAGGGGGCATGGTCTCGACCACACCAGGGTCCTCATGTATCAACGCTGCATACGCACATAACATTGTGTACAGTGTTTTTCCCGCACACGTCACATGTATGAAAAGTGAACTTGCCGTGAGAATGTGCGGACCGCTGCGCAACCTTTCGAGGTGCTGTGAGAACGTGTTTCATATCTAAACTCAAACTACACACAACTGGCATTGTGTTTACAGTTTATAACTTTTGGACAATGAAGGACAATGCCGTTTTCCACCATCAATAACCCGTTCTAAATATGAGCGGACAAATGATTTTATTGTTGATCTTTGATTATATTTTAGATTTCACCTGCATACTGCTGCTTACTTTTGCAATGATAGTATGTTGAAGTCTGTATGTTGTTAAAGATTGTATATTTCTTAAGTCTATATATTCTGCTATTTCCACTATTTATATATATACCGAATTTCCCTCCGGGGATCAATAAAGTACTTCTGATTATGGAGCGCATACATTTTTCACAGTTAATCTGCCTTAATTACTGTGTCAAAGTCCTGATTGCCGATTGTTTCCCCTTTGGTTTAACAAAGAGATGTTAACGCTACAGTTGCACAGCGATCCATGACGCACAGATCCCTCTCTCCTCGGAGAAAAAACGTGTGTTGGAAATCCTTTCAGAATAAGTCAGGTGTGGTGCATATTTGATCCCGTATGTGATGTTTAACTGGGACAACAAATTAAGCGTGGCTTATAATCTGATGCGTAAAAATGATTTTGGCACACATTACACACTGGCAGCTCTAACGGCTCTGATGAAATTTTACAACAGTGGAGTTTAGAAGGAGCGTGTGTTGAGGGACCCTTCTGCCATGGTGCAGGTCTCTGATCCGGCTGCGTTAACAGCCACAGTGACACCTTGTTGCTGATCCCAGAGCTGAGGCAACAATAACCTCATTTTTCCTGCCTCCACCTCGGAGATCACCACGTCCACCTCGCGCGCAGTGGCAGTAAGTTGATTTGCCGTTGCTTTGTCGATAATCAGCGGGCATGCCGGCGATTTATAGTCATATGCATGTCATCTGCGTATTCATTTTCGGAAGGAGCCGGGGCGTGGTTGGTGGCTCGTGCATGTGCGCTCAGTTCCATGCTGGTTGGGATGTATCAAGGAAAGGTGCGCTGCACCTGGCATAGGCACAGTTTCATACATGAGGAGATGAGTTTGCGTACGTACTTTTCTAGTTTTGGGAGTACGCCATCTTTTAGTATGAAAGCTACGCACTCTTTGATACATGAGGCCCCTGGTGATGTAAATGACTCAATGAATTTATTGTCTCATGCATCAAAATTCCACCAGTGAATCACAATCAACACTTCAAAATAAAAGCCCCCTGCCCTGTGTTTGTGTGTTTTTGTTCTAAATGGTGATGCAGTGAGTCAAACTTTATTGAGGGTCAAAGGTCAATGGATCCTTTACACAGAGAGGTCAAAGACACAGAGTAATAATAGCAGTAATGATGATAATGATAATAACAACAACAACAACAACAACAACAACAACAACAACAACAATAATAATAATAATAATTAACTTTATTTATAGATTAGTGCTTTACAATAAAAAATTTGAAGAATTGAATTGAATTTGAATTTGTCAAACAGACGACAAAAGAGTTTGCGGACACAACTTAATTTTAATTTAGATTTAGATTTTTTGTGCTGTTTATGGTTATTCACTTTTTCCTGTATTTTATCTACTAAAAATGAATTTATTAGAATTAATTTAGAGAAACATAATGATGATGTCATACAGGTGAAGCTGAACATGTTTATCTTTATATACAGGCAGGATGAGAAGGACACAGAAACAGAGAATAGAACAAATCTCCAAAGAGTTATTAATATTTAATGACATGTTATCTGAGAGTTCTGAGATAAAAAGAGAAGTTCATAAAATAAAAACTTGATGCTGCTGGCACTGATCACACTCCATACACACATATGGTGGAGGTGATGATGGACGACACTGTACACCTGCTGAACTGGACCATCCACACACACACACACACACACACACACACACACTCACACACACACACACTCTCATTCCTTTGTCTCTCTGTTGTTTTTGTCTCAGGTGAATTCAGTCTTGTCTGAGCTGAGCAGGACAGGAATGTGTGTGTGTGTGTGTGTGTGTGTGTGTGCGGTGTGTGTGTATGTGTGTGTGTGTTTGTGTGTGTGTGTGTGTGTGTGTGTGTGTGTAATCCAGGGCTGGCAGCTGTTTCCTGCTGCAGGAAGTTAGTGTCTTAATGAGTCTTATCAATAGCTCTGATCAGTTTTATCAACAGCAGCAGAAACACTTTAATCTGAGTCTGACAGCTGATCAGTTGTAAGTGATGTTTCATATCTTCAGCTGCAGGAAGAGATCCACAGCAGCCCCCTCCTCTTTCTCATTCTCCTCCTGCTCCTCCTGCTCTTTCACCTCCTCCTCTCCTCTCCTTCTCCTCCTCTTTCTCCTCCTCTCCTACTCTTTCTCCTCCTCCTTCTCTCCTCCTCCGCCTCTCTCTCTCTCTGTCTCCTCCTCTGTCTCTTCTCTCTCCTCCTTGTCCTCCTCCTCCTCTCCTCCCCGTGCTCCTCCTCCTCCTCCTCCTCTCCTCGTCCTCCTCAGCAGGATTAGTATTGTGAGTGGTAGATTAGTGTTTTCTTTATTTCTTCCTGTGAGGTTAAACTCTGTCTGAGCCTCCTGATTCATCACTGATACACCTGTGTGTGTGTGTGTGTGTGAGTGAGAGAGAGAGAGAGAGAGAGAGACACACCTTTTACCTTTTGGAGAGTTTCCTGTGACATCACGCTGAAGTGATATTGTTTTTGTTTTGTTTTGTTGCTCCACATGATCAGAATGCACGAGCAGCTGTCAGGATCATTTATAATAATAATAAAAATAATGAATTTTATTTATAGATTAAGAGCTGCAGCTCAAAGTGCATTACAAAAAAACTGCAAAATATTAGAAAATGTCAAATAAACAATAAAGGTAAATAAGGTTTACACAAACAAATTTTAATGTTTAATTTTAATATTTTTAATCAGATTTGGATTTAACCCAGTTAAAATACGAAAAAAAACACTCAGAAATACACCTCAAATAAACAGAAACTGTAAAATGCATTTATTTATTTATATATAGAAGATTTTAATTTACTGCAGAGCGGTTAAATATAACGAGATGTTCTTCTCTCTCTGCAGGTTCGACTCCATGAGACTCAGTCAGTCCCTCACAAGTTTGTTTGTTTGTTTGTTTATCATGACCAAGATAATTATCAGGTAACAGTTCAGAAACAGAGAATGTTTATGTCACTGTGTGTCTGATATCGTCCCATGTGTTCAGTGTGTTTCAGCGTGTTTCTGCTCCTGAGTCATGATGCAGCGCCTGGCAGTGACTCTGCTGATCTCAGATCAGCTCCGAGGCTCCGTGGGAGAAAGTTTGTCCGATAAAAACAACATGATGATGAATAAAAGCCTTCATGAGATAATCCCTGAGATTAAAGTTTCTGATGCGTTGGCAACAGCAAAACAGAAACCAGAGGAAGAATTCAGGTTGTGCAACTTTGTGATGAATTAAACAAATAAAAAGATATTCTGGTATTTAAAGCAGTTTAACTTGTGATGGAGCAGCAACAGTTTCCTGCAAAGACGAGCTGGTTTAAAGATCTCTATATAGATCTGTTCTAGTCACACAGTGAAGATCCTCACAGTTAACATTAAAACTAAACAGGTTTATTCATCTCGTATCACGTCTTGTTTCTGTCAGCTTCTGAGACCAAACTGTCTCCTGCTGCAGACGAGCTCACGTTTGTTTTCAACCTTTTCAGTTGTGATTTTGTGCAAAATGTACAAATGCATCAATCTACCAATAATGTCGACATAATCCAGATTTTATTATGAAATTGAATCAAATATCTACAAATAAAGGAGCATGACTTTTTTTTTTCTTTTTACATACAAACTGAACTACAAGACACACACACGCACACACACACAAACACACAGAGACACACATACACATGCACACACACACACACACACACACACACACACACACACACACACACACACTCATGCATTCACAAGAAAGGAAAGAAAAGGATGCAAACTGAAAAGAATCAGGAGGGAAGAGAGGAAAAAATGGAGGGATGAACAAGGAGAAGGAGAGCAAATTAAATGAAAGTAAGTTAAGTCATTAATTAATAAAGAGAAGAAGAGGAAGAGAGAGTAGAAGAGATAACAGGAGGAGAGACAGAAAGAGGAGAGGAGGAGATAGGAAAGGATGTAAGGAGGAGAAGAGAGGAGAGGCGGATGAGATTGAGGGGAGAGAAAAGTACATGAAAGAATAGGAAATGATATGGCAGGCAGATGAAAGGAAAAGAAAGAAAAGAGAGGTGGTGAGAGGAGGAGGGAAAGAGGAGAGGAGAGGGAACAAAAGAGAATGAAAGGAAAATAAAAGTGAAAAAGGAGAGAAACACAGCAGAACAACAGAAGAGGAGAATCAAACGATGATGAGGAGAAAACCAGTTAAAGAGGAGGTCTTGGACGAGAAAAGAAATGAAAGCAGAGGAGAGGAGAGGAGAGGAGAGGAGAGGAGAGGAGAGGAGAGGAGAGGAGAGGAGAAAGAGGGGAGGAGGTGCAGGAAGAAACTCCGTCCTCCCTTCATACTCCTCCTTGTCCTCCTCCTCCTGCCCCTCCTCCTCCTCTGCTCCTCCTCCTTCTCCTCCTCCCCTCCTCCTCCTCCTGGCCCTCCTCCTCCTCCTCTCTCTCTCTCCTCTCCTCTCCTCCTCCTCCTCCTCCTCTCTCTCCTCCTCCTCTCTCTCTCTCTCTAGTCCTGCTCCTCCTCCTCCTCTCCTCCACCTCCTCCTCCTCTAGCAGTGGTGATAAAGTGATGGAAAGAGGGGAAGTGAGAAAAGAAGGGAACTGGAAGAAATAAAAGGAGGAAGTGATGATGGCGGTGAGGAAGGAGAAGAGAGGAAAATAAAAAGAAAGTTTCAAAGGAGAGGAGAGAAAGGAGGAACATGTTAGTGGAGCAGATAAGCTCATATATGGAAGGTTTTATGTGTTTTATGACTAAAGCATGAAACTTTCTCCATGGTTTCTATAGACCATGAAGTTTAATTCAGACGTGGAGGCATTTCAGATTTGACAGTCATAAAATTCCATGTAACAAGTCCAAGTCTCTACCTTTATACCTGAAAAAAATACCCATATACTTGTAGGGTACAGAGCCCTGTTTGCCAAATTGAGGCTTTAAACTAAATTTTGTTACAGGACTATGGCTGGGGCAGCAAAAGTATCTTTATTAGAACAAAGATAAACATGGTTGTAATGCAGGGTGATGGGGCAAATAAGAAAAATGCAATACTGATCTCAACAACCTCTCAAGGTCACCAGAGGTCAAATACAAACTGCCTCCACGTCGAAAATACAACGTTTGGGTTTGTAGATTATATGCTGAAACTTTCATGCTTTAGTCATAAAATGCACAATTGTTTTGCTTATCTACTAAATAAAACAGAGGGGGGTTAGGGGCTGTAGACGGGGCAGCTCCAGGCTGCTGAGATCTGCATGGAGATGTCAAAGTTTTATTTCACTCCAACCACTAAAAGTCACACTGAGATTTCCTCTCTTTATTCTCTTCAGCAACCTCTTACTCGCTCACTTTTCTCCTCTTATTTTCCTCTGTCAGCGTCTTTCCGTCTCTCCTCTGATCTGCAAAAGCTGCTGACTCCACCAGACATTTTTAGGTTAATTTATTTATTTGCACAGTTATAATAACATAAAATGAAAAATATAACAAACAATGTAAAGTGCAGGGAGAGGCAGAAAACCCATATGGGCTTATTTAAAGCCTCCACCTAAAATTTCATAAATGTATAATTATGAGTTAGTTATAAGAAAGTAATAACAAACTAATAATAGAAAAGAACATATGTAAAACATCAACAACACATTATAATGACAATAACAAAAATAACAATATAAAAACAAATATGAACATGATATAAAAGTGCGTTTGTGTGTGAATTAGAATGTTAAAACAGCAGTTCAATGGGCTTTAAGACATCTTCTGAAACATTTTATAGAGATGGAGTTATTTGCCAGATGGGAAAAGGTATTCCATAATGTAGTCCCTAAATTTACCAACACATTGAGTTTGCATGTAAGAAATCTTGGAGGATGAAGATCTAAAGATTGACGTGTTGGATAAGAGTGAACCTGAAAATTACATTTAAAAAAAGTCTTAAAGTGCTCTGGAAAGTTTTCATGATCTGAATATACCTTATAAATAAAATCACATATTTGAGAGATATTGATGTCATGAACAGTAAGTATCTGAAGTTTCTGGAAAAGAAACTCAAAGTGGAAATCTACTAAAACTGAAGTCTGTCCGACCAACAGCGATTCATACGAATGTGAATTTTTTGGAATAAAATCGGTGCTCAGCGTGAAGCGTGTTCATTTCTCAGATTATTGGATCTTCTCTCTCAGCTGTGTGATCAGCTGGAGGCTGCAGGTCTGAGGATGTGAGTGATGCTCCTGCAGAGAGGAGAAATGCATCAGCGTGTGAAAGTGTAAAATGATCCTGAAGAAGCTTTAATCAGCTTCATGTTGCTGCTCAGTGGATCATCTGCAGCAGCAGGAGCTCAAACAGCTTCACCTTTAATATAAAAGAACAGCTGAAACATTCTCACATCCTCTCACTGCTCTCAGTGCTAATAACACAGTTTCATATTGTAACATATTAAAATAACACAAACCGAGGCTATAAAAGGTCACACAGAAGAGTTCAGACTCTCTGCTGCACCAGACTCCAAAAAATGGTTTTCAAAAAGGTACGAAATACAGTAAAAAACTGTTAAAACAGCTTTAGAAACTGTAGGGGAAAAAATGTATTAAATCTCATTAAATGACAGATAAATCATTTTATTCTGGTGCGGAATCAGCAGTTATCAGACAGGTGTAAAAACCAAATGTTCATAATGTCTGAAATATTACGTTAATGTGACGTAAATATACACAAATTAATATTAACGTGGAATTTCAAAATGCACAACTAGTTATGAAAGATGTTAAAACTGAACAAGATGAAGGACATATTTATTTAAGTTATTAAGTAAGTGAGATGTTTTAAAGATTTATTTGGCTCAGTTGGTAGATCGGAAGGTTGGTGGTTTGATGCCAGACCATGGCAGCCTGCATGTCGAAGTGTCCTTGAGCAAGATACTGAACCTCAAATTGCCCACTGATGCTGCGTTCATCGGTGTGTGAATGAATTCCTGGTGGTGGCAGGTGGAACCGTTGTAGGGTAGCCTCTGCCACCAGTATGAATGTGTGTGTGAACAGATGAATGAGCGCAGTCTGTAGTGTAAAGCGCTTTGGATAAAAGCGCTATATAAGTGCAGTCCATTTAGCATTTAACATTCCTGTTAATACACATATACCACTGCAGGCTTTTATTTTGAAGGCCTGGCTCATCCTGGCTTTGACTTTCCTCCCTCCTGTCCCTCTGTCTTGCTCTCCCTCCTGTCCTAATGTCCTCATGTCCCCCCTGTCCTCCTGTTCTCCTGTCAGCCGTGCAGCTCCAGTGGAGTCTCTCTGTGCAGGAACTTGCTGGGTGATGTGACTCAGAGAACTAAGACGTCAGGATAAAAACAAACACTCCCACTGGATCAGCTGAACGTTTGTGACTCAGGTTAAACTCAGAAATCCTTTTCATGTTTCAGATTAATATCAGTTTCATCTGAACAGAGCTGAACATGTACGCACACAGAAAACCAGTGAAGCATCCAGGACTGAAAACGATCGTCTGTCCAAAACCAGAAACTAAAGACGACATGCAGAGAAAACACATTCCTGATAGAAACATGCTTCAGGTTTAATGATGTGTGGATAGAGGACAGAGAGCAGGAGAAATCTCCTGTTTGTGTCCATCTAATGCTGTCAGTATAAAGTTGAATCAAATCAACATGAACATCTCTTCGTCTGTTCTCAGGATCTCATTCAACAGCTTCATCTGAGCTTCTTGTGGACTAAATTAACTTTGTGTGCCCGCAACACTGGAAGGTTGTATCAACATAACAAGGACATTTTATATACAAATGATCAGGAAAACATATTCCTCTGGAGCAGCTGGGAGTTTGGTGCTTTGCTCAATTTAACCTCAGTGGTGTTGATGAGGGACAGATTCATCCTGCTGGTCCAGGGATTGAACTGGCAACCTCTCATTCACAAGCACTTCATCATTGTTTACTGGCCAACTTCCAAGCCTCAATGTGTTAAACTGTTTGGGATTGTTCCTGCAAAACACAGTTTCCAAAGTAGCATCAATATGAGTGGATTTATGGATTTATGAAGCCATAATTTTCTGTTCCACAAGCAAGAAAACCTTCTGAATATCACCGACACCTGCAACAATCCATTTAGTCCAGATCCATCTGAACAAAACCTCATCAACATGCAGACAGCAGGGCAGCAGGTCTGATTATCAGCACATTAAACTACAGACCGAGTGGTTGCATTTAGTTAAAAAGCTTTGGTTTGTTTGAATGTGTGCTCCGTCAACACTTTGTTAAGGTTAATCAGTTCCTTTCTTCTTTCTGTCTTTTTTGTCTTTGTGTGTCTTTTTTTGGTGTTTTTGTGTCTTTTTTGGTAAGTCTTTTTTTTGTCACTTTGTGTCATTTGGTAATTTGGTGTCTTTTCAGTCTTTTTGTCTTTTGTGTCTTTTTGTTTCTTTTTGTTTCTTTTTGGTAATTGTATGTCTTTCTTTAGTCACTTTGTGTCTTTTTGGTAATTTTGTGTTAATTTCCTAATTTTTGTGTGTTTTTTTAGTAATTTTATGTCTTTTTTAAAATCTTATTTTGTCTTTTTTGGTCTTTTTTTTGTCACTGTGTGTCTTTTTGGTAATTTTGTGTCTCTTTTACTCATTTTGAAAAGGAAATAAATGATGTAAATGCTGGAAGTGAAGTAGTTAGGAAGAAGAACGTGACTGGAAGTGACATAATTTCTGTGCACTCTGTATTAATATTTCTGTGTGTGCTGTATAATATCTGTGCAGGATGTTGACACCTGGTGCAGAGACAGACTCTGACTGACTGATGAAGCTCTGATGTTTCCTGATGCTGCAGAATCTGAACCACAGAGCCTCGCAGACACAGAATCCTTCACTGTAGGAAAACCTAATCTGCACATTAATCATTAGCACAAGTAATACTTTGTGTTTCTGGACGTTTTGATGAGGTATCGTTGGCGGCCGCTGTGACCGCTGACACTCTGCTGATCCTCCGTCAGCTCGCACCGTCTCAGCCTGACGCACGCTAAGTCACTAACAGCAGCTCCAGACTGCCACTAATCTCCTCATGAGTCATGTGAGCCGACCACACACCTTCCACACACAGATAACACGTTGCGGCGTCTCCCAGGGCTCTGGGACAATCGCAGCGTTTAGTGGCGGCGTCTAACCGCCTTAAACCTGCGGCTTTGTCAATACGAAGCCTCGGGCCGCGCCGAGAGCCAAGAGAGGCTTCTGTGGCGTGTGAAGCAACTGCTGGTTTGTTTAGGCCTTTCCTGACATTCCCACAGTGGAACAACAAACATTATTCCATCAGGAACGTTTGGACCGTCACGGCGTCTCGGAGAGAATCAGAACAATGCAGCTGTCACACTCACAGCTCGGCTGGCTGCACGCCTCAGCAGTTTGGTCTGCATGAAACGAGAATATAGAAGAAAAAAGAGTAGGCAGGAAATGTACACACACACACACACACACACATCCCTCACTGTCAGAGTGGAGCCACCAGGCTGCCACAGAGCAGAAATAGCTGGATGGGCATCTGTGCTGTAATGTGTGTATATAGGTAACTTATAGTAGTGTGTGTGTGTGTGTGTGTGTGTGTATCATGTTACCGTAAACGGCTGCTGGATTCTCACACCATCACTCAAACATGAATCTTCTCAGGGTTCAGTTACTCGTCCAGCATCAGTTTGGACCAATCAAGTCAAGTCAAGTCAGTTTTATTTATATAGCCCAAAATCACAAATCACAGATTTGCCTCAAAGGGCTTTACAGACTGTACATGGTACAACACCCTCTGTCCTTAGACCCTCACATCGACCAGGGAAAAACTCCTCAAAAAACCCTTTTAGCAGGGGAAAAGAAGAAGAAACCTCAGGGAGAGACAGAGGAGGGATCCATCTCCCAGGACGGACAGACGTACAATAGATGTCGTTGTACAGATCAACAGAGTAGAAAAGAATAGATAGAGGTTGAAGGGGGAGGGGGAGGGAGGATAGAGAGACGGTTAGGTAGGTACAGTAGGTACAGTAGGTGATGAAGCGCCACCATTGGCCAGTTTTAGTGATGCGGTGAGTGTAATCAGAGTCCTGCAGCTGCAGGTAGATACATATTTATAATAAATATAATTAACAGCTGACCTCTGACATCATGTAAAGGTGGTATTCTTGTGATGAAGGATTGTTCCCTCTCATCTGTTTCTTCCCTAAAGGAACTTTGTAGTTTTGTCTGATGGTCTGTGGTTCTCTGCAGGTGAGAACGCAATCTGATCAAATGGAAGGAAGCCGACTAGCACACCGAAAAAAGTTATACATTTACGAGTGGATTTTTTAGTAATTTTGTTTATCTTTTAGTAATTTTATGTCTTTTTGGCAATTTAGTGGATTTTAAAAAAAAATTTGTTTCTCTTTTAGTAATTTTGTGTGTTTTTGGTAATTTTTGGTCTTTTTTTGGTAATTTTGTGTGTCTTTTGGTCGCTTTTGGTCTTTTTTTTTCAGTAATTGTGTTACCTTTTAGGGAATGGTTTGTCTTTTTTAGTAGTTTTGTGTCTTTTTTTAGTCACTTGTTGGAAAGTGAAGTAGTTAGGAGGACTATGTGACTAGTTCTCTGGTTCTCTGCAGGTAGAACGCAGTTTGAACCAAGGTAGGGAGCCGACTCGAGCACAGAAAAAAGTTATACATTTATGAGAAAAAACTCACATATTTATACTTTGTGTTGTTTCGATGCAGTGATGCACTGAGAGAGAGAGAGAGAGAGAGAGAGAGAGAGAGAGAGAGAGAGAGAGAGCGAGAGCTGCATCTGTCAGAAGGATCCTGATGAACATGCAACACAGAAACTAGAGTTGCATAAGTGCAAAAAAGAGCCTGTGTGTGTGTGTGTGTGTGTGTGTGTTTGGTAATTCTTCTTTAGTCATTTTTTGTATTTTTTGGTAATTTTGTGTATTTTTTTGGGGGTAATTTTGTGTCTTTTTTAGTGACTTTGTGTCTATTTGGTAATTTTATCTCTTTTTTGTCTTTTTTTGTAATTTTGTCTTTTTTTTTTAATTTAGCGTCTTTCTTTTAAATTTAGCGTCTTTTTAGTTAGTTTGTGCCTTTATGGTAATTTTGTGTCTCTTTAATTCAATTTTGTGTCTTTTTTGTAATGTTATGTCTTTTTCTACTGTTTTTGTGTCTTTTTCTGACTTTTTGTCTGTTTTTAGTCTTTTTTTTAGTAATTTTGTGCCTTTTTTTTAGTTAGTTTGTGCCTTTTTGATTATTTTGTGTCTCTTTTAGTCATTTTGTGTCTTCTTTTGGTAATTTTGTGTCTTTTTTTCTGACTTTGTGTCTTTTTTAGTCTTTTTTTTAGTCATTTTGTGTCTTTTTGGTAATTTTGTGTCTTTTTTGTCATCTGCATTGCACGTTATTTGAAGGTGTAAAGTGGAGTTATTCGTAGCAGATTGGGCTGCATCCGTCAGAAGGATCCTGATCAACATGTAACACAGAAACTAGAGTTGCATAAGTGCAACAAAGAGCCGGGCAGCGTGTATGTGTGTGTGTGTGTGTGACGTCACACAGCTTGAGGTTAGCTTCAGTTACAGAGCGTCTCTTCCTGCGTCTTGTCTCGTCTCCTGGCTGGAGCTGTGGTTTCCTGCTGAGCGTGTGCAGCCTCTGATAGCATCTCTCTCTCTCTGGACTTCCTCCATCACACCAACTATTAATCTTCATCTGGAACACGGAGAGAAAGGAAACACACACTGCTGTCAGTTTGATATCAAGCATCAGATGATAGAATCCGTATCATTTACAGGTTTTATTCTGTGAGAAGGTCAGGATTATTTTATTTTTTATTGATAAAAACTCCACTTCACACTTTAACCTCTTACCATTCTGCCCCCTTGTATAGAGAATTGTGGGTGGGGGACAGTGGATTTTGAGGGCGAGATAGCAGGTCAATGGTAGCTAGAAATAGTACCTCATTGAAAGATGGGAATCTGAAGATTCATTTGAGTGTCTAGGGAGACGAACATCACCACATTAATAAAAAATCTGTTAATTGAATCCACAAGAGCCTCCACTTTCCAGTCATGCCCAGTTTATGCAGTTCCACAACTGTTTAGCGGCCCGAAAGTGTGCAGAAATATTCGAATACAGCGAAAATGACATGATATTTGTGCTGAATAAGAATAACTATTTGTTTTTTGGCCATTTTAGCATGTCTGTAAAGAGGAGACTCATGGGAACCCATAGAACCCATTTTCATTTAGATATTCTAAGGTTCAAGGTCAAGGGACACCTTTGGAAATGGCCAATATCTGTTGTTAAAGTTATAGCTTAAAACTCTAAAATCCTCCTTGAAAATAAAGAAGGTGTCAAAAAGTCAGTGGGCCGTTGGATCACAAAGAGGTTAAAGCTCCACAGAAACTCTGTAATCTTCTGAAAAGTCTCAAAAACTATCATGTCTTCTCCCTGCAGACTGAGTGAAAACAGACACGGCAGCTCGATCACATGAAGCTCGTTCTGTTGGGTCTGTGTCACATTTCACAGCTTCACACTCTGAGCTCTGCAGAACAAAAGCCAAAGTCCAGCAACAAATCCTTTAATTCACCTCAACTCACTCAGATTTCCTCCTCAGGGACGCCAACGTGTCCGTCAGTGTGTGTGTGTGTGTGTGTGTGTGTGTGTGTGTGTGTGTGTGTGTGTGTGCCAGAGATTGGTCAGGCATCACTTCCTGTGTAAATACATGATAACATTTATTGCAGTAAAGTATTCAGACTGAGTCTCGGCCTGGTGGAGACTTTCTTCTCTCTCAGTCTCACAAACAGACTTTATTTATCCCCAGTGTTTACAGAGTGGACCGCTAACTGTACCGCGCCCGGGGGACGAAGGCAGTAATGTGAGACGGGAGGGACGGGTAGGACAGGGGGGACGGGGACGGCAGAGCAGTAGAGCGTGGACGTCCTGGTCCTCCACACACACAATCATTAACAGTGTTCATACAGACGCACACGGCTGAAATCTAACCAAGAAAAATATTCTCTGGTCAGAGGTCACCCGCCTGCAGGGGACACAGCTCCAGGGTCCCCAGAGTCGGTCTAGACCTCAGACCAGGTCTCAATGATCCAGGTTCCGCTCTGATCCAGATCTGATCCAGATCTGATCCAGATCCTGCAGCTGCTCCAGCCTGAGACGGTTTAAACTCCTGACTGACGAAGACATGCTTTGACTCTGATCCAGTTTGTCAACACAATCGATTCACTGCAAAGATCAAAATCTTACAGTTTATTTCTCTCAACACTCGACACAGTTTAACTTTCACTTGTTCCAAGTTATTACAAGCAAGAACAGAGAGAAAAAAATTCTTGTTGAGGTGAAATCTGCTGGTCAGAGACAGAAACATGCTGAACTTCTTTATGTTGTTAAAGATTCCAGCTGAAGTCTGACAGCAGCTTGTGTTCGTACGATCATAAAGAACAGAAATAATTTTCATCAGTTCTTGCAGCTCTGCTCCCTGAAACTCTGTTAACAAATTACAGCTAGTGCCACTGCTTCTGTCTGTCTGAATGTGTAATTTTCATTATATTTACATCATGAGGCTGACAGTGAAGTTGTCAGATGAATTTATAATTTGGCCCAATCTGCTACAATAACTCGACTTTACACCTTCAAATAACGTGCAATGTAGACGACAAAAAAAGACACAAAATTACCAAAAAGACACAAAGTGATTAAAAAAAACATAAAATTATTAAAAACAAGACAAAAAAGTAAAAAAATTACCAAATAAAAGACCCATAATGACTAAAAAAGACCCCAAATTACAGAAAAAGATGCACAATTTACTTAAAAAAAGACAAAAAGACAAAATCATCAAAAAATACATAAAAATACCCAAAAAAGCACAAGATTACCAAAAACAATACATAAAATTTAAAAAACAAACAAAACAAGTGCAAAAAGACCCAAAATTACCAAAGAAATACACAAATAAACCCCAAATTACCAAAAAGACACAAAGTGACTAAAAAAATTTACAAAGAAAGACATAAAAAAGACCCAAAATGACAAAAAAAACATTCACAAAACTACCAAAAACACAAAGTGACTAAAAAAAGACATAAAATTACCCAAAAAGACACAAAATTTAAAAAAAGGACCCAAATTACAAAAAAAAGCCTCACAAAGTTACCTAAAACACAAAGCGACTAAAAAAAGACATAAAATGACCCAAAAAGATCCAAAATTAAAAATGTTATTTCAACTAATCAAAGTATAAAGTTTAACAAAATGACAGGAAACTGTCATTAGTGTTTGTTTTAGATGTTAACCTTCAGAAAATATCTGCTTCTGTTCACGAGGTCAGACGTTTCTCAGGAGAAGAGACTGGTAAAAAATGTATGTATGTGTGTGTGTGTGTGTGTGAGTTGATGTTTGAGCTGCAGGTTAACGTGTGTCATCATATAGAGGTTACTGTCAGTCAGTTACTGATTACAGACCTATAGACGTATATAAACAGACCAAAGGTTTCTATCAGACGTTCTTCATCCATAACTTGTTGTTCTAGGATGTATAGAGTCATTATATGTGGAGACATTTACAGTCACCTATTAACCCTGAGAGCCCTGAGAGAACTGATTCAGAGCCAGAACCAGCAGATTTCACTTTAACAAGTTAAAAACCAAACCAAACACTGAATAGAAGTTTTTTTTTCTCTCTCTGTTTTTGCTTGTAATAACTTGGAACAAGTAAAAGTTAAACTGTGATGTGTGTTTAGAGAAATAAACTGTAGGATTTTGATATTTGCAGTGAATCAATTGTATTTTAATTTGACAAACTGGATCGATAACTGACTCAACTGAAGCGATTTCATTTTTTTAAATGGTAATTTTTTTTCTTCTGTTTTCATAGTGAGTTAGTTTAATAAACATTTGAATTTTAACATAGGTAGAGGCCTGTATAAGCCCTTTTGGTTTTCTTGCTGCTACCTTGCACCTTACCTTTATTTTTATTTCTTTTTCTTTTTCTTTTTGTCTTATTATTGTGCAAAATAAAACACTTCAAACTTCATGATAACTATTCTCACAGAGAAACACACAGTATTTAAAAAAAAATCCTTTGTCATTAACTCCATTGGTGCATACCCTCTCGTGACACACACAAACTGCTATTTAAATCACCATACATCAATATTTTTTCAATTTTTTTTCCATAAATCTCTTAAACAACTTCAGACTTGTTCAAAACTACCAAAAATTAAATAATTTTCAGAATTTTAACCCTTTATATGCCAGTTTATATGTTTTTATATATTTTTTTTATTATAAGTTTTCCATAATTTCTTCCCAAAAATCATAAAAAATAATTATTTTCCATATAATAAATAGAAGGGAGCTGGGGCTTTGGTGGCGATTAGAGTCTTGGATATGTCAAAGATTAGCAACAAAATGGATTTGATTGTATTAGTATTTTTCATGTAGTGCCAGGTACGAGCTGCAGTTCTGTGACTTTATCCGTTCAGTAAAATAGATCTTCCATCATTTGGTTGATTTTCTTTATTACAACAACAATAAAATATCCATAAAGCAGAAGAGCTTCAGTGCTTTAGTTACAGCTGCTGCAGAGAGCGAGGATCTGATTTACCTTCTCCACTTTTCCCCTAGCCTGAAGAAGTCCCTTAATCTGCCACGAGTCGCTTATTATAAATGAGGTCACCAAGAGAGTCTGAAGAGTCGCTGCATCTAGTGACAAAGTCACCAAGTTGGTTCCAGTGCAGCCGAGGATTCAGTGACGGAGCTCCTGCAGACAGCTGGAGGAGAGTCTGTCAGCCTGACACTGAGTCCTGTAGTTCTTTATTAACACATATAGCAGAGTAAGTAAATAAAAAGATAAAATGCATGTGCAGCTTTATCTCCTAACCTCAGCTGAGAGAGATGAAACATGGGATAGACTTCATTTATCCTGCAGCTTAAGATTCAGAGGTTAAAGATTTAACAGAGATGTAAAAGTACAAATATATTAATGCTTGCATGAGATTATTGTTAATATATCACTAAGGGTTTTTTTTGTGCTTGAGTGTTTTTGTGTTGTTATTGTATCAGAGTTAATATATAAATATATATAGATAGATGAATCTTTTTAGGTAATTTTATGTCTTTTTAAGTCACTTTGTGTATTTTTGGTAATTTTGTGTCTTTTTTAGTAATTTTATGTCTGTTTGGTCGTTATTTTGTATTTTTGTGTCTTTTTTGGTCTTTCTTTTTAGTAATTTTGTGTCATTTTTTGGTAATTTTGTGTCTTTTTTAGTCTTTCTTTTTAGTAATTTTGTGTCATTTTTTGGTAATTTTGTGTCTTTTTTAGTCATTTTGTCTCTTCTTTGGTCTTTTTTTTGTAAATTTGTGTCTTTTTGTAATTTGGGGTCTTTTTTAGTAATGTTGTGTCTTTTTTGTCTCTTTTTGTAATTTTGTGTCTTTTTAGTAATTTGGGGTCATTTTTGGTAATTTTGTGTCTTACCAAAGAATCTTCCATGAACATGTACATGCTTTAAATGTACTGACTGTAAACTACAGTTGCTGTTAGCAGCTGTTAGCCGGTCAGCGGCCTGTTGTCCCAGGGAGGGTCAGAGGTCAGAGGTCAGTGTGAGGGTATGAGCGTGCAGCTGCAGGCGTGTGGCGCTGCCAGGCCTCGCTGCAGGTGGATCAGTAACCGGCCGGTTTAAAGTCTGCTCTGATAAATAAATGAGCTTAGTGAGCGTCAGAGCGGACTTTAGCCGCTCAGCCGTCTCGTCTCAGCGCTTATATAAAGTCTGTAGGAACAAACACTCAATGGAGCTTTTATTGTCTTATGTAAGAGCTGCAGGAGGACGTGCATCGCGAGCGGCTGGTTGGTTGCGTGCAGCGTGTGCAGCATGTGCATGAATATGTCTGACAAACAAACAAACATTAAACCAGAGGTGGAAGTATTCAGATCTCTTACTTCAGTAAAAGTACTAATATCACACTGTTGAATTACTCCACTACAGTAGAAGTCCTGCATTTAAAACTTACTGAAGTAAAAGTACAAAAGTATCAGCATAAAAATGTACTTAAAGTATCAAAAGTAAAAGTACTCGTTATGCAGAATGGACCCACTCAGATTGTTTTATATATTAAAAATATATAATTGGATTCATATTATTGATGCATTTATGTAAGTAGCATTGTAATGTGGTCTGGTTTGGCTATTTTTGACGACTTAACATACTGTTTTGTGGTTTAATTTATAAAAGTTTGTAATCACTTTAAATATATCATATATTTTATGTTAAATCTCGACCTGTAAAGTAACTAAAGCTGTCAGCTAAATGTAGTGGAGTAAAAAGTACAATATTTGCCTCTAAATATAGTGAAGTAGAAGTATAAAGTTACATAAATGGAAATACTCAAGTAAAGTACAAGAACCTCAAAATTGTACTTAAGTACAGTTCTTGAGTAAATGTACTTAGTTACATTCCATCACTGCATCAGACCAACAGGAACTCTGATGTTCAAGCTGCAGGCGAATCAGATCTTTGTGATTATTGAGATGCTTGATGTTTCTGTCCTGCAGCAGCTGAGTCGAGGGTTTGAATCCCTCTGTTCTCTGTCATTTGATGTTTGAGTTTCACTGTGAGATGCTGCAGGCCGAGCAGCTGCTGCACGTCCTGACATAGACGGAGCTGGCGGAGCTGACGGTCAGGGCGCTGCAGAGAGTCGGAGCGGTGATGCTGATGGGAAACAATAGAAATGGGATTCTGGACGAAGGAAGTTATATCTGACTTCTTGTCCGTCTCTTTAGTTTCTACTGAAGACATTAATCTTTAAAAACAGCTGCTCACTGGAGCTTTTATTTTTTTTATTTTCTGCACTTTACTCCTTTATTTTTTCATGTTGTTGGTGTTATTGTTATCTTATATCATCCTCATATTGTGATTGTTTTTGTAATTGTTTTGAAAACTTTTGAGCAATCTAGAACCAGAATTTCCTTCAGGATTAATAAAGTTCTGTCTTATCTTATCAAACACACAGGAAATAGTCACTGTTTGTGGACTACTTTCAGCAGCGGATGAATACACAGTAAAGTTTCCTGATATCAGACTGAACTTTTCTCCACTTAAAAACCTGATTTCTTAATTTCACTTTAGACTTTAGCTGCATTAGAACTTGAATGGAGACTTTCCAAATGTTATTAGATCAAACTGATCAAATTCTAATACTGAAATTTTTCATAAAATGTAAAAAAAAATAACAGTTCAAAGACACAAAGTTAGTTTCCGTCAGATGAAGCATATAAGAACTGCATTGAAATCAGGTGCAAACAAAGACATGTAGTTACATTGTTTCATATGCAGAATAAACTTAACGACCACAACGTGAGAGGCATTAAACCAGATTAAACCTTGTTGGCTGCTGGTCATGAAAAAGAGTTCTTTAAAGTCTGCACAGTCTTTTGAAGGTCATTCAACCATCAGCTCCACATCTTAGCAGCTGTTAACAGAAAATTTTGTACATTTATAAGTAAAATGCATCAATCTTGTGCACTTTGAGAGCTCAATAAGAGCAAACACATCACATAACATTTTTCACAGTCTGGATATACCGTATTATAGAATCTTTATATCATTAATCATTATCATTTTATTTATACTATTTATGCTATTCCCAGATTGCCACTGTCTTTTAGTCTAAGTCATCTTGCTTGTATATATGTTTTTACATTTATTTTTTATATGTTTTACTTATATTTCATATTTCATGTTTATTGCTGTTTTCACCAGGGATAAGAGGGAAACACAATTTCAATTCTCTGTATGTCCTGTACATATGGCTGCATTTGATAAATAAAGTTGACTTGACTTGACTTATTGTTATCCTACTGTGTCATTTTTAATTGCCGTTAACATGCTTTCCACTTGGACATGGAGCAGCCAGCCAGGGGGGAACAATAGCTGTCTAGGAGGACCAGGGGCATGCCCCCCCTGGAGAGTTTATTTTCCCTAAAAGCCCAAATTTGGTGCCTCTCACACATTCTAATGCCACTATGCCATTATATACACTGATCTTAATGATTGCATATTTTAGGAATTAATTTCTGTCTTGGGGGAAATGCTGTATTACATTACATTATGAATTCACAAATTATGCTCAGTGCATTTATGCAAAATCACTTATAAAGCAGAATAAATGAGAGGAGCTGCTGGTTGAAATGATATAATATAAGCTGTGTGTCAGTCTGCCGTGGCCTGACTCGACCTGTTGATGACAACAACACAAAAGTCTGGAGCCCAGACTGACCCTGAATGCACCGCAGTGGGCCCGCCGGCTCCTGCACGCTGTATACATCTGACATAAATACACTGAGCGCTTTAAATAGGCTGTAAACAGAGCCAGCAACACGCTGCAGACACTCTGACTCTCTCTGCTGCTGCTCACATATTTTTATGTTTTCCAGGAAAAAAAACTGTCGAGTCAGTCGAAGCTAAAACTGCTGCAGTTTGTATTTAAAGAGTTTTTTCTGTGGGAGCGGCGGGTCGGGTCAGGTGACTCGCTGTCACACTCTATAGATAATAATGTCATATTATGCTCTTCCAGGCTTTATACTCAATAAACTGGATAAAGTTCTCTGTCTGTTTAATCTGATGTTTCTGGATGAATTTGACGTTTCAGCTGTTTATGTTTCATGTTTCTCTCATTTTAACTCTCTCTTTAACTTCTTCTGGACTTCGTCTGGACTATTCTCAAAATAAAGGTCTTAGTCGAGACAGACAGGTCCCAAGTCCCAAATCAAAATATTCACAAGTGCAACAATTCCAGTGTAAGAATGGGCAGGTCCATGTCAAAATAGACAAAAACATGTCAAGAGAGACAAGTCCTAAGTCAGAACCATCCCAGGTAAAAGTCAAAGACGAGTCAGACGAGTCACAAGTTCAATTCGGAGTTCAGAGTTCAAAGGGTGCTGATAGCTGAGCAGAAAATAAGCAGAGTGATGCCAACTCTCTCTCTCTCTCTCTCTCTCTCTCTCTCACACACACACACACACACACACACACTCTTTCGTGCTGATGGAGGAGAGAGAGGTTGTTTCCTGCAGCTCTAAACTCTCTGTGAACCAAAGAAACTGTGATGGAGATCTGAGAGACTGACTCTGTGTGTGTGTGTGTGTGTGTGTGTGTGTGTGTGTGTGTAATTGAACATATTTTTCCACCAAATGTTTCATGTTAGCAGTCAGCAGTGTTTGTCGCTACATGTTCTCAGATCAGCCGGAGCGTTTACCTGCCTTACTGAGGACAGAGACCCAGAGACACACAGAGGCATGAGTCAGGCTGTGGCTCTCTCCTGGTGATTGGCACAACTCAAGTCTCAAAAAGGTCAAAAGTGAAGATAAGTTGAAATAAGAGACAGACAACTTCCAGGAACAGCTCAGGATACAAGTCGCATGTGAAGTCATTAGTCAAGTCTCAAGTCACAAAAAGTCTGGAAAATTAACCGCTCAAAAAGCTACTCCCCCGTTACTAAGGGAAGAAGGTCCGTCAAGCTTTGATCTCTGAGCAACAAGGTGAACCAGTCTGACACCAGCTACCTCAGAGTTCAGAGAAGGAGTTCCTGAACTCATAAAACAAGAGGAGCTGCTGGCTATGGATTAAACAGTGAGGGAGACACCAACTTAATATCTCAGAGATCAACAGACTCACATGTCTGCTCCAAGGTAAGCTGCTAGCTGGCTAACATGAGCTAACTAATGATGCTAGCTGTCAGATGAGATAACCCAAACCGGATTTAACAGTTATGGTTCCTGTCAACTAGTATTCTACCACTACTAGTGCAGAACTAGTCCAACAAACTTATGTTAATGACACCGTCTGTAAAATTAGAACGCTAAGCTTGCTAGCGATGTTGCTGGGAGCTTACTTTAACACAACTCCTATTTATGAAGTGGTGTAAAACTAGAATCTAACTTCTTAACTTTAAACCGTATTTTAACCATGTATGTAAGCCTCTGGTTTACCGGAGTCGGCTAAAGGATGCTCATGCTGTAAATTAGCCTAGCGCTATCGTTTCCATGGTTTCCATATATATCATCTAACTTCTTATATTTAAAACCGTATAACGTTTTAACCGTGTACGTTAGCCTCGGGTTTACCAGAGTCGGCTAAAGGATGCTAACGCTGTGAATTAGCCTAGCACTATCGTTTCCATGGATTGGTTTCTTTCATCTCCTCGCTGTAAAACAATGAGCTGCTGATTGTTTCTGGGTAATAATGAATATCATCGTTATCAACCATTGTTATCAACACACCCGGTCCGGTTCTGTATTTATTCAGTCACAGTCCAGTAAAATACAGATGTAGCCTCTAGCACATGCTACATCAGTCTGTGCTGTGGATGATTTACATCTTATTCTACATGTTTTCTAAAGTGTAGCCTAGAGATGAGCCGTTTGTTACTATAGTTGCATACTAATGATAGAAACTATCAACCTCTGTAGCACCAGAGCTATCAGCAGAAATAGTTAATGTACAGCTGTAATGTATATATCAATGAACATAACGTCCCAACAGTCATTATGAACCTATTTTAATCTTTGTAGCATTTTGTGAATGGACAGCCGACCTCTCAGAGGTTTTATTCCAGAAACATGAGTTCGTTAAAACAGCGACGGTCCAATTCATGGCTGCTGGAAGCTTGGTGGACATAGCAACAGTAACTGAGGGGGCAGAGCTTTGCAAATGGTCATTTCCCAAATCAAGTTTAGTCTGAATCTCCTGAAACCTCAAGACAAGATGAACACATGAGAGCAGCTGATATTATTATTATTGTTGTTGTTATTATAAGTTAATAATGTTGATACAGAAACAGGACAGACTGACAGCTGTCTGTCTCTCTGTCCCTCTGTCTCTCTTTCTGTCCCTTTATCTCTCTATCTGTCTCTCTCTCTGTCTGTCCCTGTCTCTGTCCCTGTCCCTGTCTCTGTCTCTGTCAAACTGCTGACAGTGGAACGTGGAAACATCTGGATGCTTTCACTTCTGGTTTTCACCATCTGTCAGGTCGCCGCACGGCATTCTGGGCCGCGGACGGACATCTGCAAGTCAGCGAAAAATGGGCGGTGAGCAACGCTTTCTATTAAAGACACGGAGAAGTCACTACAGGTCACACACACATACACACACACACACACACACACACACACACACATACACACGCACACACACACACACACACACACACACACACACACACAAACAGCACTGTCCAATCAGAGAGCAGGATCACACTCAACTCTTTCTGACACGTTTGTGTTCGTGCATAATGAGCTGCATACATTAAACACTGTGTGTGTGTGTGTTTGTGTGTGTGCTGCTTACAGCTGGGCAACATCTGTACACACACTTCACTAAAGACAATACACTACAATCTGTTTTTCTATCTTCGTGAGTACCGGAATTAAAAAAAAAATCTGCCAAAGGAGGCCGTTTTTTATTAAAGAGATATTTTCACAAAATGCTAATAATATTATTAGGGCCCGAGCAGGCAACAACCTGCGAGGTCCCTATTGTTTTTCTGTTGGTTATTAATTTTATTTTTTTTTCTTGGTCCCAAATGATCCAGTTTCACTACCTAAACGTTTCCCAAAATTCACCAAACTTTGAATATAAGTCACACATGGCGAAAAATTTCGTTCAAAACAGGAAGTGTTGCATATCTCCACATTGGTGTGCCTGAATGACATGAAACTCAAGTTACTACTTCCCCATGAGCCCCTGAGGCTCTCTGCAAAATTTTGGGCAATGACCACTAGGTGGCGCTCTTTAAATTGAAGTATTTTATATCTCCACATCGGTTGGTCGGATTAACACAAAACTTGGTACAATTATTGTCAATGCCCTTGAAGGATTTATTTATCGGCCCCTAGGTGGCGCTCTGGTGGCAGTCTATTAAGCACCGTGCCCACACCATAACTAGCCTGGCTAACACCAGACCAAATCTCATTTGAGATTAGGTCTGGACACCTGCCGTTCATTTCTCCGTAGAGGAGGTGTGGTTTACGATCCTCCGGAGCCGTTTATTGGGCGCTTAGAATGTCTATCAAAAGCGTCTGTAGGTAGCTCTTAGCCAATCAGATCAGTTATACCAGATGACGTAGTAGAGCAACAGAGATGGATGTTTGTTGTGAGTGTGTCTGTGAGAGAGTGTTGTTTGCTGCTTTGCTTCTCCAGTTCTCGCTTTCTGCAAGATTATTTATTTTCACGCTTTATTCCCCCTCATGTCATTCAGCCACACACATCCACTGATTTTATGGGCAACAAACAAGCTGCTGCGGGTCTCTCGGCGGCTCCGCTGTGCTCGGAGCGAGATCACCGCCGGTGCGGCGCTAATAGCCCCGCGACCGGTGATCTCGTGACGAGCCGGGGGACAGCGGAGCCGCCGAAAGACCTTTCGCCTTTCAACTTTCGCTCTAAACTATTTAAAACACCATCTACAGCTAAAGAGAGTTTCGCGTCTGCAGCAGCCATGTTGGATCCGGAAAGCTTCCAAATGCCGAGTAGTACGCGTCATCGTCTCACCGTCCCTCCCCGCTCTGTGATTGGATCCCTAAAACAGGGCTAAGAAACTGCCGTGGTTTCCAGACCGCCTGGAGGTTCGAAATTAAAGGCGCAAGGCAGTCTGGGTATACCCAGGCTACACCATAACACTTAAGGCAATGAAATTCATAGGGGTGGTATAGACTGGCCCCTGTAACTCACACACCCTGATGGCAGCATGCCCCAACACGCGTGGACTGCTAGGGCCCAATCAGTCCTGCTTGCAGGCCTAGTTATTATTATTTTTATTATTATTATTATTATTATATAGTATATATTATAATAATAATAATAACAACAACAATAATAATAATAGTGATAATAATAATAATAACTTTATTTATATAGCACCTTTTAAAAACAGCAGCTTACTCGGAGCCAGACCTAAACAAGCTTTCAAAGTGATCAGTGAAATCTTAAAATCAATCGTAAAACGAACCGGGAGCCAGGGCTGAGAGGCTGAAATCAGCTGATGTGATGTCGTTTGTTAAACTGCTGCGCACTGAACCAGCTGGAGGCAAGAAATGGATTCAATATGAGATGCCGGAGAGGAGAGGAGGGAGCTGCAGTAATCTAAACGGGAGAATAGGTGGTACGAAGGGAACAGCAGGGTTTGACTCTGGAGCGTAGATGAAAAAAAATCTGAGTTGGTAAAGGTTATGCACCAAAACCACTGATTTACTGTAAAAAAATAACAGAGTTAGACTTTCACCAGGAAATGTGAAAAAAGACATGAGATGACAAAAAAGTAAAACCCCTCCCCCAACTGATATGTAAAAAAGACCCACAAAATAATTAAAAAATACGTTAAAATGCCAAAAACATACAAAATAACCCCTAAAAAATATGCCAAAATTATGTAAAATGACCAAAAAGAATTATTGATTGATCCAATGATTTCAGGAGTTAATGTTCTGAAGACATGAGGACATTTTTGCGCGGTAAAGTTTGAAGATGTTTCTGAAAAGTGAAAAAAAGTTTTCAGCAAGAGGATGTGCAGAAAAAATTGTGAAAATAAAAAAGTTTTTACTTTTTACTACATTTTTGGAAATGAAGACAGCATGTAGAGGGACAGCAGGAGACATGTCTGCAGAGTGAGGACATTTAAAGGGACGACTTTAGAACGAGAGGACGTTCTGAAAAATCTACATAATTTGTCAAACTAAAAACTGAAAATTTTCATTTTACACATTTGTGTAAAGTGAGAGATTGAGGAGGTTCCTGTAACCTGAGATGGACAAATACATACAGAGACAGTGAGACAGAGACAATGAGACAGAAAGTGAGACAGACAGTGAGACAGTGAGACATCTCGTGAGGACAGACACTTTATTTACGTCCTCACTTTCAGTTTGACACTTTTCATTTCTCCGTCTGTGTTTTCTCTCATCATCTCTTTTCATCACTCACACCTATAAAAACACTGTTATCACACAACATCTGTGCCCCGAGACACACACACACACACACACACACACACACACACACACACACACACTCCTACATTCCTCAGCTTGTTGGCTGTCAGTTTGATAACTTTGTTATATTAAAACAACGTGACATTATGTTTACACTTTAACACAGTCACACACAGTCACACACACGCACATGCACACATTTCACACGTATGCAAACACACATTACAGACTCACACACACACACACACACACACACACACACACTTGTACGAATCAGTGCGTAAACACACTTCTGATAAAAAGTTTGCTACATAAAGATAAATGTGATGTTTACATTTAATTTGTGGGATATATGAACACACACACACACACACACACATGAACACACAAACACGCACAAACACTCTTTGTTTGTCTGCAATATAAAAGAAGTGAACAAAGACAACTGGATGCATGTAAAAGTTCTTTAAGTGTGAAAGAGCTGAAATGAGGAGAACATCCAGTTAAATACAGTCATGGAAAAAATGATTACACCACCAGACCAATAGCTGATAAGAGTTTAATTTAAGAGCTGATATCTAGACATTTTCCATTGTTTTCTTGATATTAACCAAAATCATTATCAAGAAAACCATGGAAAATGTCTAGATATCACCATTAAAATTAACAAGAAATTGAAGAAAACAAGGGTGGTCTAATCATTTTAGAAGAAATGTTAAGATGAAGTCTTTTCCAACCGGAGGTGTTCAGAAAAGAGCAACAGAAGCATCGAGCCAAGCGCTTCAGTCCTGCTGAAGACGACCAGAAGAAGAACTTTCGACTTGTCCGATAGAACAACAGGAAACGATACACAATGTCCAGCACGTTTCTGCTCCGAGTTTAAGTTTTTTAACTTGCAGCACCCAGGACACTGCTGCAGAAACACAAAAGCATCAACAAAATGGATCAATCTGCAGAAAACAATCACAAGCTGCTGCTGCAAGTCTCACTTAGAGGTTTGCATTCATGTTTTGTTGTAAATATAATGATCTGCTTTTACAATTTTCATTTGTGCAGCTTTGATATCTATATACCAACCAACCCTCCATCCGTCCGTCCGTCCGTCCGTCCATCCATCCATCCAACCAACCATCCATCCATCCATCCATCCATCCATCCATCCATCCATCCATCCATCCGTCCATCCATCTGTCCGTCCTTCTGTCCGTCCGTCCTTCTGTCCGTCCGTCCAACCATCGATCCAACCAACCAACCAACCAACCAACCCCATCCATCCATCCATCCATCCATCCATCCGACCGACCGACCATCCGACCGTCCATCCATCCATCTGTCCGTCCGTCCAACCATCGATCCAACCACCCACCCACCCACCCACCCACCCAACCAACCAACACCATCCATCCATCCATCCATCCATCCATCCATCCGACTGACCGACCGACCGACCATCCGACCGTCCATCCATCCATCCATCCATCCAACCAACCAACCAACCAACCATCCATCCATCCATCCATCTATTTATATATCTATGACAGTGTACACAGCGCTTGTTTTCTGCACTCTGAGAAAGTTTTACAATTTTTAAATATGAATTGTTTGTCTCCAGGTTGAACTGAAGCTGTGTTACGTAACACACTGAGTAATATTTATATTAATATTTTGCATATGGAGAACTGTGTTTGTTTTGGTCCAGGTTAGGCTACAGAGATCAGAGGTCGGCTGATCCCAACAACCACGAGCTGCAGAGAGAGAGAGAGAGAGATTGTGTGTGTGTGTCAGCGGGGGGTCGGGTGTTGATGTGTCTCTGCTGACTCAGCAGAACGATGATTTGAATGTTTTTAATGTCGTGCAGGTTCGTAGAAAAATGTGACGTGAGCAGAGTTCTCTCCAGATAATAACCAAAGATTCAATCTGCTGCTCCTCTCTTATGTAACACCTAAATCATGACTGACCCCCCCAACACACACACACACACACACACACACACACACACACACACACAGAGAGCTCGTATCTGTTGGGATAAATTGTGAGGAATGCTGAGTGTGTGTTTGATGGCAAAACTCCCAGAAAGTCCCACAGAGGGCAGAAACACAAAGCAAACACACCTACAGAGCCTGGCCCCGAGTCAACACACACACACACACACACACACACACACACACACACAGTGAAGAGATTCATTGTGTTTCTTCTTGACTGTTTTTCTTCTTCTCGTCTCAGTCTCTCGATAAACATCTGTTGCAGAGAGTTATGATCTTGATTTATGAATTATGATTATGATTTGCTGATCGATGAAATGAGTCACACAGAAAATATCTGGTACCAGGAGGGATGAGGAGTTTTAGAGGACCTTAACTCTGAGACGACACACAGCTGCAAGTTTGACTTGGTTCACTTTAGACACCAGAACTACTGATTACTGGAAAAATACCAGAGTTACCCCCAAAATCCACGTCATCGCGAGTAATACGCGGCCATTATCAACGTATTGACCCCCACCAACCGTAGTGCTCCATTTCAGACACGTCTCGACGCTCAGCCACGTGTGAATTATTTCACTTTTGAGGTGAGTAGTCGTTATTATAAATAGAACACCACGAGCAGACTCCGGGTCGTATTTCACGTCGCTAGATCATCATCATCATCATGTATGAAACAACAATAAACAAGTTAAATCACACAAAAAACAAAAAAGACATTTAACTACGGAGGCTACTTTCCCATAGTAGAAGATTAAATATCGACGAAAATGATCAAATCAGCAAGTAAACACCGTCCGACAAAAGGTAACCACTGTGGCGCATGCAAGAAACGCTCTTTTTAAACACTCCCAGTGGGTGTGGACGACGTGTGGAGGACGGACCAAATATGCAAAGCTCACGTAACGATTTCGGTGTTAGACTTACGGCTCGTTCTCTTCAATTTGCTACCAGAACTCGAGTCAAAGTTAAACTGTGACTAGTGTAGAGAAAAATATACTTGGTAAGATTTTAAACTTTGCAGTGAATCGATTGTGTTTTAAAGAAGATAAATTAGTCATGGTGGGTAATTTTTCACCCTTAAGACAAGAGGAGAATAGAGAATATTAAGACTACACAAGGGTTAAGTTACAGTACAATGTGTTCACCCACTGATACACAGATATTATTAATTATTCAGCCCAATCTGCTACTAAGAACCCCATCCTACACTTTCAGAAAATGTGCGATGAAGACGCCAAAAAACGTTGTTTTTACTGAATGGAGATGTGGAAGTTCTGCTGCATGTTCAGAATTTCAGTTACTATAAGTTACTCTTTAAAAGTTTTAAATTAACCTGTAAACTAACTTAAACAAATCAGATTAATGTCACAATCAACATGATCCACAGAACCAGACGTCACAGACATAAGTCATTATTTCATTACCTAAACTTATAATAAACTTTTAGTTTAATTTTAAGTTTTATTTCACAAAGTTAACCATGTGTTTCAAACTTCAACTGGGTACCTGGGTATATAAATATATATATATATATATATATATATATATATATATATATATATATATATATTCTTTTCTTTTCCCAAAGCTCTATTACCTCGACAGCAGTTTTATCGTCTCTTCCACCACGTTCACATTCAACATGTTTGTGGTCCAGAAACATAAAACAGAAACATTTGTTCTGGAGGCTGGTCTGGGAAATTCATACATCATAAAGTAAAGACACGCACACACACACACACACACACACACACACACACACAGATTCACACTCTGTTCTTTAATTACAGACACACACATGCTTACACATGTAGCTGCACACACATGTAGTCACATGTCATCATACACTCACATATATAATCACCTCATACAGGTCTGAGCATGCACACACACACACACACACCTGCTTGTTCATGCAGATACACTCACACTGCTGTATGTGAACACACACTCACACTGAGGCCGCGGTCCCACACTGTGCTCCAACTCAAACAGGGACTCTGGTTTCAGCCTCAAACAGAAACCGGCTCGACTATTTTTATAGACAAATATTTTTAGCTTCCTGCAGCAGCAGTTTGGCCACACAGCGACTGGGAGCCGCAGCGCCGAGTCAACATGAGAACAATACGTCCACATCCACGGCGACCGGACCGACCGGTCTGCGGCTCCACGCCGCCGCTGATGACAGGCCGCAGCGGCAGATTATTGGAATTCTGGGAGATTAGCAGTCAGCGGGGGGTGTTCCAACTCTGTTAGTGCTGAAAATCACAGGCTCTCACTGCCCACACACCGGCCCACGGCTCCACCAGGGGCCCCCAGGGGCCCTACGGGAGGCCGCAGTGGGGACCCACAAGGCTGCTGCCAGGACACACACACACACACACACACACACACACACACACACACACACACACACACACAGCAGGGATGAAAAATAACTATTAATTTGTGTAATTTTTACATCTTATCTATTTCTTTTTCAGTTTTTCAAATATCTCTAAAGCCTGAATCAATAATATTGAATTCAGATTCAGTAGTTTGATCCTGTGTTCAGGTGTGAAGAATAGAAATCGGGTTTCTGAGTTAAGATTTTAAGTTTGTCTCCTATATTATTAATCATTCTCTTGTTTTATCTCTTGAGGAGTACCACCGGGATCTGTCCTCGGCCCAGGATAATTTTTCAATGAATTATTGTAATCATGTTGTGTTTACGCCTCCGTCAGGTAATATTTACAGGATGACACACACACACACACACACACACACACACACAAAGGTGAAATAAGACATTATATAGATCCATTACACACAGAATGAGGATGAGGATTCTGTCAATGAACCAGGACTGTTTTCATGTAGAGACAGATCTTCTCCTTTTGCAGAGATCTGATGAGACTTTTATCACCGCCAGAGTCATGTTTTGTTGCCATAATGTGGAACTCTGCAACAAACCAGACAGAACATTTGACAGAAAGAAGACTTGTTGTGTTGAGTAAAGCAGCCTGTCTTCAGTCCTGCAGGGGAAACACATATCAGATCTAAGTCTGCAGATCATCAGGACATTCAGCTCTGAATCAAACTGTCCATGTGGTTTCTGTCTCAGTGATATGTTCAGCTCACTGGATCGTCTCAAACTCATCGTCACTTTGAAATGTGACTAAAAAACTGCAGCAGACATGCAGAATAGAAACTAATAATGTGATGCCTCATACAGTGTGTGTGTTTGTACTGTATCTGAGTGTGTTTATGTGCGTGTGTGACTCTAAGGGGACAGTGGGGACGATGTGTGTGTGTGTGTAAATGAGAGATTCCATGTGAGTAAAGTGCTCTGAATGAAAAGACCAAAAAACTAAAAATTGTCCGTCTGTGGCTGAGAGCCAGATAATAAGTGTGTGTGTGTGTGTGTGTGTGTGTGTGTCTGTGTGCATCACATGTGTCTCAGTGACTATCTATGTCAGGAATGTAAACGTGGTGCGGTAAGGTGTGTTTACGCCCCCGTCAGGTAATATTTATAGGATGACACACACACACACACACACACATACACACACACACACATACACACAGCGTGTCTGCCTCCAGTCCCTGTCATTCAGAGATATGTGAGGAATGTGTGTGTGTGTTTTTAAGTGTGGTGTGAACGCTGATCGACCAACTCCCTCATTATCTGTCTGACACTGATCCTCACTGATCCTGGTCCTGATCCTGGTTCTGATACCTCCATCCGTGTAAAGATTTAGCCCCAGATCTTGTGGCCCCGCCTGCTCAGAGAGCTGTGGTTAATATGAGCTGGAAACTGTGAAAACTTCCTTTTATTGCACCTTGTCAGATTTTCACAGTGTGTAAATGAACTTAACTGTGAGGAGAATCACACCTGCTGCTCACTGAGTGACCAGTGATCAGCTCAGTGCAGTACAGGTGTGTGTGTGTGTGTGTATGTTCAGCCAGTATCTGCAGCTGCAGCAGGTTCAGAGCTATGTGACTCTCTGTCTCTGTCTCCTCTCCCTTCATGCATTTACACATTATTTTTCTCATCTCTTCAGTGTTCTCTCTTGGTCCTCGCCCCAGGTAGTTATTGAACCAGCTCTGTCTGTTATTTAAAAGCTTCCTTCACAGCCACTTTTGTTTATAAGGGCTATTTTATGCCTTCTGAGTTTGTTATATTTTTAGAGCCCGAGCACTAACGGTGCGAGGACCCTAATGAAATTGATCCGTTTATTATTATAACGGCAAATTAATCGTGTTTTTGAGGGCTTTAACATATTCCAAAACTCACATAACTTGGAAAAAAATTGAATCCCGTGGAAGATTTACGTATTTCATTGGTTTCAGGAATGGGCATGGCAAAATGACCTACTAGCGCCCCTAGAATTCAGCCCCTCACACAGGTTTGTTGTAGAGACTCAAAACTTCTTACATACATGTATCATGGGAATACACACCAAAAAGTCTCAAGAAGCCATACCCAAAAATGAACAGGAAGTCGGTCATCTTGGGTCGAAAATGGCGTTTTAGACATTTTCTGCCATTTCCACGCTGCATAATTGCGATTAAATCCTCCTACAGATTTAATCTGATCGACTTCGGACTTGTTCAGTACCATCACAAGGCCTTTGACATCAAAAGTTATTAAAAGTTTTACCGACCATCATACTATGTGGGCGTGGCATGCCGGCAAAATATGGTGTCTCTCTATAAAACTTGAGACTGTAGAACTTGATCATACATTGTCCAATCTGTTCCAAATTTCTCACACGTGATGAGGGTCCAGCCCTGAACACACCCACATGTCAATATTGACACACAGTCATAGCGCCCCCCGCTGGCAACAGGAAGTAACATGTTTTACACCTAGCCCCAGCAGTAGGTTTCACGTAGAGACACGAAATTTGATAAACATATGTATCATGTGGGGACGCATCAAAAAGCCTCTTGGAGCCATACCCCAAACCCACGCCCCCTTTTCATCACTATTGAATCGTTTGTCTCAAACGGCTCCACTCTGCTCAGGCCCGTTCATCACTGCTTGCAGCTTTAATATTTAACTTCTTTTCAGTGCTAACATGACATTCATCTCTTCCTGATGAAACCACTGCATGTGTATGATGTTACGCTGAAGGGTTAAATCTGATCATTTTCTCCATCAGACAGCTGGTTTGAGGAGCAGGAGGACAGATTTAAAGTTTCTCTCATCTCTGTGTGTTTGTTGAGATGGAGATAAATGTGTTGGAGCTGAATGGATGTAAACATCAACAACACGTTTTATTCCAGCGGGTGATCATAAAGACATCAGCATTGAGTCAGTAAACACATACACACACACACAGCCTGCTGACAGCTGACGAGCCTCCTGTCCTGTCACGCTGAGAGAGAGAGAGAGAGAGAGTGTGTGTGTGTGTGTGTGCGTGTGTGTGTGTGTGTGTGTGTGTGTGGTTAACTCCACATTATGGAGCAGATCTGTCTGCGGCAACAAGCCAGAGAGAGACAGAGACAGGACAGACATCACAACACGTCTCACAGTTTGGGTTTATCTAACTGAATGTGGGACTCAGAAAGTGTTTGTGTGTTTGTGTGTTTGTGTGGGACTCGTTGCTGAGAGTCGTATTTCCTCTGTGAGAAACTAAAATCCCTCTGAGAGGATCTATGTCCAGTCAGAGTCTGTGGTTGACCTCGGGATGTCCCAACTGATCTGATCCTGGGAAACACTGACAGAACATCATGTGGATCAGCTGCTGGGTTTCATGACATTAATATTAAGTACATTATGAGAATGTGGAAATACACTTTATAATTAATAACAGCCTATAAGTTTGGAAAAGACTGATTTGACAGGACTTCTGGTGTAAGCCCCGCCCCATCACTTTACTTCTGCTGAAACCTGAAAAAGGCCTGTTTCAGCATCCCGACTCTGACGTGTTAACAGTGCACGTGTAGCAGAGAGATGTTCTTACACTAGATTATGAACTGTTATTTTAATGTTAATTAAAATTTTTGAAGTAAAAAGTTGAAGACACAGATTCTCTGTTGTGAACAGAAATTATTTTCCTGTGTTGTATTGACTCTCTTTGTTCTGGACCGTGAGAGTGAAGGTGGTGACAGTAGGAGCTGATCTGTACTGTTATTACAGAGCCAAGAGAAGGAGCTGGCAGCATAAATAAGCTTCAGCTATCCTGTCGTTGTGGTGTCCTCAATAACAAAAAAATAAACACAACGAGACGTCACAGAGCGTCATGAAACTATGAAAGAGCCTCTGAGATCAGCTGCAAATTTTTATTGGCTGTCAGAACATTTTAACCTTCTGAAATCTGGACCAGTTCAGATTCTGTCATCCTGCATCACATGATGTAAATATGAGATATATGCAGCAGTAAACTCTCCGTTTGTCTTTATTTATGTCTGAGTTTCTGCTGCAGACTCAACTGTTGTTCTTCTTCTGCTCTCACACACACACACTCAGTTTACTCTTCACTTCCTGTTTGTCCCACAAAAACAAAAGCATCCACAGAGAGGAGACGCTGTGGAGAGGACAGACACAGGGGGACAGAGAGAGAGAGAGAGAGAGAGAGAGACTTTGAGTCTGTTGGAGTCTGCAGGTCAACAACAATAAGAACCAAAATAAAACGCAGAAATACAAAAAATAAATGAAAATTTTGCTGTGTGTCAAATAATTTCCGACGGGCGGAAACAAAATCCCAAAAGTCAGTTCCGCCACGTTTCTGTTCGCACGCACGTCACTTTTGTCATGTCCGTGCGGAAAGTTTAGACTTCGTTTTTTTTTATGTAACAGTCTCGTTTAGACCTTTTTTCTACAATGTGACAAGGTATGAATTGACCTATTTCAGTCAATCTGTTGTTTAATTCATGCAACTTTTGTTTTGGAGTGAACCCTTTATTTGAAAGCTAAACATGTATAATTTAAGAAAAGTGTGTAAAAGTTTTTAGTAGTCCTTTATTCATTCATTTTGTTCTAGCTTTTAAGACAAAAAAACACATTAAATGCAGTCTAAACCAGGACCTTCTGCTGTGGCAAAATGTCTACTTACATCATTATCTAGTTACTTTATCTCCAGTTTAATTGTTCCATTTTTAGCTTTTGTCTCCATATCGAGTTTCTGGTTTTCAGTTCCCATAAGTATGTGACATCCTGTAAAAGAAAATTTGTCAAAGAGTTGGCTTAGCTGATTATGTAGTTGCCAATTATTTAATTTCTCAGTTTCATTATTGCTTACTGCTGTAGTTGTTCCAGCTGTGTTCTGCAGCAAGGTGCATGGTTATAAACAATCTGAAGAATGAAGATACAGCCCAAACATTATTACGCTTTCACTTGTCCAAGTCCTTTTTTGGCTGTTCAGATTTCTCCTGTTGAGATGTAGAATAATATAGGACAGGGTTACTTCGCCAAGTTAGGCCAATTTACAGTAAATTCATTTTATTTGTGAGTTCTCCCAACTTTGCCTCTACCTAACTGTTGTCGTGGCAATTTTGACAACTGCACTAAGTTAATGGGTGAGCTGGTCAAACACAAAGCACTCAATACTCTGTTCAGCAAGTTTTATTAGCACATTCGTATTCCATACACCGCACAATCCCGAATGGCTCTTTCACAGTACAACAAAGACCCATACACCGCTCGACTTATATCTGTTGTATTTCCCAGCATTGATTCTTCAGCAAGTCTCAATGTGGTCCTATCTTCCTGCCCTATACATCACATCAGGACAGAGCCCACTGATCCACATGTTCCCCTCAACCATGGTGTTATCAGAGTTAAGTTCCCACAAGGCCTAGCGTCTTGAATATAAAGTAGGTCGCCGCCTACTTCATGTCCCACCATGACAGGAAGTACCAAATTTCCTTCACACTGTGAACATACAGCTGTTATTATCCAGCCTACTCTTATTGATCTAGTGATCTAATTGATGGGCTAATTTATAAACAACTACAAATAACACAACAAGAAGGCTCATGCATTTAATCAGTCTGCATTTTTTTTGCCATGCCATCTCCCTGGCTCTGTTAATGGAGTAGTATTGTCTGGTATTGAGGCCGTCACTTTATATTCTTCATAAATCTCCAACAGCGCTGCTTTTCACCACTTATTGCGACATCTTATTGGCTGTTGCCGGCTATTCCACGATCAATTAATACAGGCCGCTTATGTACTCTGCGCTGGCGCACAATGCCGGCTTGTATAGCCTGGGTTGAGTTAGCATTGACTAGACTCAGCTGAGCTGCGTTAGTGGAACGGCTTTTGCCTCGTGAAAGTTGGTGTTCATTCTAACCAGGCTTTTACAATGAAGCCACGGTTTGTTTAGCCACGCTGATGGAACACCCCTGTGGTGTGCCTTAGGCTGGCTAAAATAAAAGGACACTCTAAAATGTGACATTTTGCGTCAGAAAACTGATTTAGACATATTTGTGAACAATATTTGAGATAAATTATTTTGAGTATGTAGAAAAAGTTTTAGACCTTTGAGTTCAGCTCAGGAAAAATGGGAGCAAAAACAAAAGTGTTGCATTTATATATATAAAAATATATTTGATATTTCTGTGTTTCAGTCTGCAGTCTTCTTGTAGCTCTGCTTGTTTTTGTGTTGCCTAGCGACAGGGCGGTCTGATCTGTCATAATGTGACGATAATCCGTAAATTCTCTGCCGCCATTTATCTGAGACAATCACACTTAACTCTGCACCACGCCCAGCCAATCAGACGCAGGGAGGGGCCTAATCCTCCAATTAGATCGTCTGCTTACACACTCACTCACTCACTCACTCACTCACACACACACACTCACACACACACACACACACACACACACACACACACACACACACACACACACACACACTCACTCACTCACTCACTCACTCACTCACTCACTCACACTCACACTCTCACACACACACACACACACACACACACACACACACGGACAGTGAAGGTGTCAGTGATCTGACTCTCTCATGGTGTCGGGTTTCAGGTTTCAGGTGTGACTGTTTGTTTACTTACTTTGCTGTTTACACCTGAGCATATATATATATATATATATATATATATATATATATATATTATTATTATTATTAATTAAAACCTTTATGGACCAAAAAAACAGCGGTGGACGGCTCCTCTCTCTCTGTTGCAGGACGGAGAGATACAAAAGATCGTTCGCTCCTACAGCCATCAGGCTGTCTCATTCTTCAAGAGATTCTACCAGACTAACTGAATTTCCCCTTGGGGATGAATAAAGTAATTTTGATTTGATTTGATTTGATTATTATATATGGATTAAAAACCTGAGAATATACCTATAATAAACCAATAAACCTATATATATATATATTTATACACTCTGATTTACATCTGAAATCTTCTGCACAAACTGAAGCCTAGAGATCAGACTGAGGTGTGACGGTGAGGTCAAAAACAAAACAACACGCAGGTCACCTGACAGGTGGGCAGGTAGAGTTTGTTCAGCCTGACTCTCAGTGTGATCTTTGTCTTTACATGAAGCAGAGACTCTCAGCTGTTCTCTGTCATGTTAGAGCAGTTTGGCTCTGACTTGCTGCTCGTTCTGGGAGAAGAGCAGGTAACAGAGAGACTCAGAGTCAATTACAGATAATTCACTGCTCAGTTTATTTGTAAAAGCTGCCGATATAATAATGAGATATAATAATGAGATTTGATAACGAGATGTGTAGTTTCTGAGCAGTGTGAACATTTATCCTGAGACTTCTCCATCCATCAGACTGGACAGGATCAACATCCCCGCCCCCCCCCTTTGGGGCCACAGAGCCGGTCAGTGCTGATGAGGCCCCCAGGGGCCCCAGGGCCCCCGGCCGCCTCGCAGCCTGCTCGCCATGCAGCGGACCACCGGCCAAGCCCCGCGGCGCCATGTTCTCACTGTACATCCCAGAGGGTCTACAGCGGGGGCGTTAAAGTGTTGCTGGGGGGGGGTGGGGTGTGTGTGTGTGTGTGTGTGTGTGTGTGTGTGTGTGTGTGTGTGTAGGGGGGTCTGTGGTGACCAGCAAGCTCAAACATCTTGTAAGAATAACAGCGAGGGCCTGGGCCGCGGCCATGTTTGTGTGTTGGTACATTCCTGCAGCGTGTTTTATTTTCCGGCTCCGTCCCCGCGCTGCTGTGGGCCGAGGGGGGCCGGGGGGGTTGGGCACGGATAGCTGTGGTTAGGGTGGTGGTATAAGGGGGGGTCGGGGTCCCAGTGGGCAGTGATCAGATTCAGAGACTTCAGACCTAAAACCAGCGAGAGCAGAGAGAGAGGACAGCTAGGGCTGGTTTTATAGTTCTTTTTATTCTCTCCTCCTCCTCCTCCTCCTCCTCTTCCTCCCCCCTCTTGTTTTTCTAAAGAAGCCTCCTTGCCAAGAGCTGAAACAATAGCAGAGCTTTCCAAAGCCTCCCTGGCTTTAAACAATGCCATCAATCACACACACACATACACACACACACACACACACACACACACACCATCCAGCGAGTGTTTAACTCTTCGAATGGATGGCCGAGGATGGACGAGGACGGGTCTCGAGTGTTAACAGACTAACGAGGTTTGGGATGGAGTGAAAACATTACAGAGAGCCTGTGAGTCAGAACTCTGGGTGAATTATCAACGCTGTCAGCATCAATCCAGTCTGGAGTCCAACCAAGAACTGTTTCAGAGCCCTGAGTCCCCGAGGGGAGCGTGTGTGTGTGTGTGTGTGTGTGCATGAGCGTGTGTGACATGAGGATTCATTTCTTTCTTTAAAATGAAAGTAAACCTTTTAGTCTTAGTGAAAACTCTTTTTACTAAGTCTTAATATGAGAACTTTAGTTTCACAGTGATCAAAGTGATCCGTGTTAAAGGTAAAGACGATCTGTGATTATTATTATTATTATTATTATTATTATTATTAATAATAATAATAATAATAATAATAATAATAATAAAACATTAAATGTTCAGTTTGTTCCTCAGGGTCGAGGTGACAGGAAATGGACTCACATGATGATAATATAAATGTTTATAATAAGTTTACAGATGAACAGAAGTTTGTTGCATCCATTTGAAAAGTTTTGACATTTGATATTTTTACGAGCCTCAAATTTTTTTTCTGTTTATTAAACTTTGACAGATGAAGTCACACAGACTGTTCGACCAATCAGAGGAGAGGAGCAGTCGTAAACACGTTACAATTCTGACTCATTCTTCTCTTTCTCTCCAGGAAGCAGAATAAATGTTAGTGGCACACATAAAAATCTCAACAACTTCAAACCATAAATATGTTTAATATGAATGTTTCTGACACGTCACACCCATTGTAAACACTGTACACTGTAAATAATGTAAACACTGTAAACACTGTGTCCAGTCACACTGCAGCTTCACATCAATACTCTGTGTTTCTGCTGGTTTTACATGTATTAATGCAGACATGTCTGCACACACACACGTCTGATACACACATGTGATGGAACAGAAATCCAATCCAATCCACTTCATTTATATAGCACAATTTTAGCTAACACAAGGTTTCCAAAATGCTGTACAACAATAAATAGATCACAATATAAAAAAGAGATGAAGTAAACAATAGAACAGTAAAATACAATAAGATAAAATACATTAAAATAGAATAAAATAAAATGAAATAAAATTTACTGCCCACACAAAATAATTATACTGATATATATAGATAGATATATCGATTATACTGGAGCACCAAGTAGCGTTCATGAGTTCAGACAACAACAAACCACAGTGAACATTAAGGAAGAAGCTGATGAGACCGCTTTGGTTGGCCCCGTGGATGATGGGACATTTTGTTACAAAAACGGATGGAAGTGTCAATAAGAGCATGGTTGTGTGCAAGCTATGCAACAAGGAATTCGCATATCACTGCAGCACATCGAGCCTCAAGTATCACCTCGATGCAAAACATATAGCAGCTAGCGTGGACGTGTGGGACACTTGCTACACTTAATGGCAAAAATTGCACTGGTCTGTTGGACTTGAACAAAAATAAACAAGATTTTTATTGCTTAAGCTTATGTATCCAGTCATTATTCAATGGTATACTAAAAATCCATGTGAAAAAAATTACTTCTCACTGTTCTCAGGTCAAAAATGTAAATGTGATTAAAATGCGATTAATTTAGATTAATTCATTACAAAGACTCTAATTAATTGGATTCATTTTTTTAATCGAGTCCTGGCCCATATATATATATATATATATATATATATATATATATATATTTATATGGCATGCCGTTCAGGAAATTAATCTTTGAATATTGAATGAAACTTGAATATACAGAATGAAGCCTGAATATATTGAATGAAGTTTGAATATATGGAATGAAACTTGAATATATTGAATGAAACTTGAATATATTGAATGAAGTTTGAATATATGGAATGAAGCTTGTACTCAGCAATACTGAGCAATGAGGACATTATCAACTTATTGGCAAGTGCTTCTATGGGCCAATACACACACACACACACACACACACACACACACAGATATATATATATATATGTGTTAAATGAGGCTTTTAATTTATACTCTAGACTGAAAATAAGTTTAATTACTATCTTGCACTAATCTGCGTCAGAGCTACATGAATATCTGTTGTATGGGCTGTATTGAATTGAACAATCTCCTCTTAATGGAGCATCTGCTTAAAGGAAAAACACTTTAAAAATATATATATAATTGTTAAAAAATGTAGTCAGTAAGGAGTTAAATTCAGACAGTTCACTGAAGCCTGCAGCCATGTCCAGCCACGTAACACTCTGACACACACACACACACACAAGGACACACACATATGCACACACACGCATGTATGCACACACACACGTACACACACACACACACACACACACACACACACACACACGCACACACACACACACACACACACACACACACATACAAGGACACACACATATGCACACACACGCATGTACCCACCCACACACACACACGCACACACACACCCACACACACACACACACACACACACAGATGCACACACATGTGCACAAACACATACACACAAACACACATGCACATGCCTGGACACACACACACACACACAGATGCACACAGACAGAAATGCACGCGCACATGCACACCAAACGCACACACACGCACACACACACCCACACACACACACACACACACACACACACACACACACACACACAGATGCACACACATGTGCACAAACACATACACACAAACACACATGCACATGCCTGGACACACACACACACACACACACACACACACACACACACATGCACACAGATGCGCACACACACATATGCATGCACGTGCAAACACACTCCTGCACACACACACACACACACACACACACACACACAGACACACACACACACACTCATGCATAAACACACATGCAAGCATAGACAAATGCATGCACGCGCACGCGCACACACACACGCACACACACAAGCACACACACATCAAACACACACACATGCACACAGATGCACACACACACACACACGCATGCACGTGCGAACACATGCCTGCACACACACACACACACACACACACACACACACACACACACACACACTAATGCATAAACACACATGCATGCATACACGAACATATGCACACACACACACACACACACACACACACACACACACACACACACTTGTCCCTGCAGCTCTGTGAGTGAAACTATGCAGGTGTGTGAACACTCAGCCAGCCAAGTCCTGCAGGTCATCCTGACCCCGCCCATAGCACCAGGTCAGACGCTGGACTCTGCCCTCTGGCCCCCCTCACCCTCCCTTGCCGTATCTGCTGCTATCGGGCCAAGCAAACAGCAGCGAGCTCCTCTGCTGAATGACTCCAAGGACTTTAACCGTTGACTTAGAGCAGGGAGGATGGGGTTAATGAGCCCCCTCCCTGTGTAAACTCTGCATGTGAACTCTGGACACCTCACCCTGCATGAACACACACACACTCTCTGTCTTTCTGAACTTCTTTCTTTAAACCTC
This sequence comes from Centropristis striata, assembly GCF_030273125.1. Lineage (NCBI taxonomy): Eukaryota > Metazoa > Chordata > Actinopteri > Perciformes > Serranidae > Centropristis > Centropristis striata. The sequence continues at coordinate 30,379,566 of NC_081518.1, forward strand.
GGCTTCATGTGTTTCTAACAGCATCAGATCTCTGTTGTAGTTCATGATTCAGTTAACACTTTAATCCTTGTGTTAATGAGCTGCTGATGTGTTTATGTTGAGTTCTTCCAGATGACTGACAGACTCGACAGACTCTTTCAGGTGTTTCACTGTCACACTGAAACAACCAGAATCATCCGTCAATCTCTGACCGTTTTAGAGACTTTCAGCTCCAGCTTCTCTCTCTGTGACACAAACTGCAACTACAGACAGAAACGGGGACAGCTGAACTCACCGGACCCTGACCACCAGACTGCAGGACCCTCTGCTGCCTCCGCAGGTTACAGCTGGACACACCGTGAACATAGAGGTCAGGGGTCAGAGCATGGAGGTGTGGGTCTGCTGCAGGTGAACACAGAGGGTTAAAGTTTGAGGAATGTGGAGTGAACACGCCTCACTATGAAACTCAGGAATGTTCCTCAGGGTTTTATCTTATCAGTGTTTACTGTAAGCAGCGTGGAGTTTTCTCTCCAACACTCCACTGGAGCTGTTGGCTCCACGCCAGCACGCAGCACGCCAACACACCAGAACGCCAACACGCCAGCACGCCAACAATACACCAACACGCCAGCATGCCGCCAACACGGTAACACGCTAGCATGCCAACACACTAACATGCCAACACGCCAACAACATCCCACCACACCACCACCCCTACATGCTGATAACATGCCAACAACACGGCAACATGCCAACAACACACCAACACGCCAACAACACGCCAACAACACACCAACACGCCAACAACACTCCAACAACACACCAACAACACGCCAACAACACACCAACACACCAACAATACGCCAACAACACACCAACAACACACCAAAAACAGACCAACACGCCACCAACACACCACCAACACGCCAACAACACACTAACATGCCAACACACTACCAACATGCCAACAACATGCCAACAACATGCCAACGCGCCAATAACACACCAAAACGCCAGCAACATGCCAGCACGCCAACACGCAAACACGCCACCAGCACACCAACAACACGGCGCTCTTACAGAGACTCACAAAGACTCATAAAGACTCACATAGACTCACAAACAAGGTTATTAGTTAACGAAAACGAACGAAATAACGAAAACTAGAATTGAAAAAACATTTTCGTTAAAACTGAACTAAAACTAAGGATTTTCTACTAATAGAAAATCCAAAACTATTATAACCTTGCTCACAAAGACTCACAAAGAATCACAGAGACTGACAAAGACTCACAGAGACTCACAGAGACACAGAGGCTCACATAGACTCACAAAGACTCACAGAGACTCACAAAGACTCACAAAGTCTCACAAAGATTCACAGAGACTCACAGAGACTCAAAAGACTCACAGAGACTCACAGAGACACTCAGAGACTCACAAAGACTCAAGGAGACTCTGAGACTCTGAGACACAGAGACTCACAGAGACTCACAAAGACTTACAAAGACTCACAGAGACTCAGAGACACAGAGACTCACAGACTCACAAAGACTCACAGAGACTCACAAAGAGGTTCAGATCTGTGGATCAGAGGTATACTGATCCACAGCACTGATCAGTTTACTGATATCTGTGTCCGTCTGGTTCGTCTCAGTCAGATTGATATTGATGATTTTTTTGGTTTTGTATTTAGTCTGGTTCTCTCAAAAATGGATCAAATAATAACGTGTTGATCCATTTTTTGTGACGATCAGACCGCTGTAGAAAAGAGAAGTTCAGCCTCCATAGTGGATATCATTTTATTTATACTCACCGTCTGATCAGGAGCCATAGTCTGCTGGTTCTGCTTCAGGTCCTGTACCTGGGTCGGACTACATTCACAGTGAATGAACCGCTCTGGGGCTTGTCTGGAGACGGACAGACACCCTCTCAGAACTAGAGGACGCCTTGTAGCACCCTATAATGTAATAATATCCTGATAATGTAATAATACCTGTAAATGTAATAAAATTTGCACTTAACTCGATTGAAAATTTAATAAAACCCAATAATGTAATAAATTTAACAATAATGTAATAAAATATGATAGAATTCCAGCTCAGATAAATCACTACCCCATGAAAACCACCACAAACCAACAACACAACTTCCTGAAAATGTAATAAATACCCAATAACGTAAGAAGGTATTACATTATTGGTAAAATGTTATTACAATATTAGTCAGGATATTTTATTACATTATTGGTGAAGTTAATACATTATTGGGTTTTATTACATTTTCGATCCAGTTAAGTGCAAATGTTACTACATTTTCAGGCGGTATTACATTATCAGGAAATTGTAACATTATAGGGTGCTACAAGCCTGGAGTAAAGTTACTCAGTTTATATCTTATGCTTTCTTTTTGTCCATTCTTAGATAGTTGTTATAGCGGTGTGTGTTGGACGGAACCATGTAGCCGGACTCTGCAGAACTCTCCTGGCTCCTTCAGCTACTACTACAACTACTGTATCTATTTGTGTGATGGTGTTATTACTGTCAGCTAAAACAGAAGCAGCACAATGACATAAAAATACTACAGAGAGAGAGACACTCTGCCAGCTGCTAGAAACCTCGGAGCGCCGGGACTTGTTTCTGGGTTAACCACGGTGAGGACGAGAGCCGAGCCAAGACGCTGCAGAGAGAAGATCAGATCTGTCAGACAGCATCACTGGACAGTTTTATTTCATGTCTTGTTAGCAGAAGAGAAGAGAAGCAGCTCTCTGCTGTCCACAGAGAAAATATCTGCAATTCACTGTTTCTGCTTCACCCAAAAGTATGTTTTCTTGAAAGAATCGCCCAAAATCCAGTTTACGCTAGAGAGAAACTGTAAAAACGATGGTCCTTGAACGCATCATCACATATAAAAGTGACTAAAACTTGTGTTAAATGTTGATATTTGTGTCAGAATCTCTTTATTCTACACATATCATTTAAAATAAAGTGTTTGTACTAACCAGATCCTGTTAAAAACATTAAATTCTGCTCCTCAGAGACACTGTGAAGACAGGTCACGTGACAAATATTCACTGAAAATCTGTTTACACAGAGCAGAGAGGAGAGGACAGGAGAGGCTGTTTACACAGAGCAGAGAGGACAGGACAGGAGAGGCTGGAAACATGACATTACTTCAATATGTGAAGAAAACTGTTTTTGTGTCTTTTTTGGGGGCATTTTGTGTCAACTTTTCAGATTTCTGTCATTCTAACTGTGTTATTAAGACATGTTTGAGTTGTTCTGATTGTGCTGATTCCACAGAGCTGCAGGACTTATAGATTCCATAGATTCTATAGACAGTAGATGCAGCGTGCAGAGGGTGGGCAGGTCCACAGTAAATGTCCTCCTGTTGGTCTGATGGCTCAGCAGTCTGATCTGTCTCTACCTTTGTGTCCAAGCGGAGCCGTGCTGTTACCACAGTGTTGGGACATAATGATGCTTTAAGCAGCAGTCAGTGGAGTCCAGAGAGTATTTTCAGACGAAGAATAGTCCTCATGCTTCCAGCTTGCTTTCAGGGTTCTCATACATATTTTTTTTATGTGATAAAACCAGAAAGTATCTTAAATGAGCTGCAGACAAGTGTTTCGTTTGTAAAACAGAATATGAGCTGAACACAGACTCATGGACTCCTCTGGCTGCGTGTCTTCAGGCTGCAGAGACCAAAGGAGTTCTCTTCTGATTCAGATAAACGTCTTTCTGTAAACATCAGTTTGATCCGTCCGAAGCCTCGACAGCCGCTCTGCAGGAAGCAGCAGCAGGAGGCCAAGAGGTTCCCTTCACTCTCGTTACCTGTCATTCTGTGTGAAGGCTGACAGACTGACTGAGAGATTTTAGTGCTACTGTGACTGAGATCAGGTCCATGTTTGAATGATTCACACTGTTTATAAAGTCTCCCTGCAGCAGAGAACACCTCGACACCTGCAGCTGCAGGACTCTCAGTGTCTCTCTGGTTCAGTTTCTTTATGTGAACACTTGTTCTGTTAGACAGAATCTGTGAGGGAAAGAGCTGACACTATTTCTCATCAATTTGTATTTTTTTCCTCAAGCATTTGAGTTTTTCTTGTAAATTTCAGATTTTTTTCCTGTTAATGTATCACCTTTTTTCTCATAAATGTGTGAACTCCCCCCACATATTTTTTTAACTTTTTCTCATAAATTTGTAAAAAAAAAAAAATCAATTGTAAATTTTAGATTTTTTTTCTCATAAATTTGTGATTTTTTTACTCATTAATTTGTGTTTTTTTTCTTGTACATTTATGATTTTCCTGTAAATTTGTAAAAAAAAAAAAAAAAAAAACAACAACTCGTAAATCGTAAATATGTCAATTTTTTTCCTCTTTTTTCTTTTCACTTTTTTTGTCGTGAATTTGTTTTCAATTTTTACTTGTACATTATTTTTTAATTTTTTGGTAAATTTGTGAGATTTTCTCATGTGTGTTTTTCATGAGGTGACCTTTGACCTTTCCTGTTTAATGTATTGTTGGTGAGTTTTAAATCCTTGTTGACACTTTGTTGTTTCTTCTTTGGTCACCAGAGTTGGTTTGAGCGTTCACAGCAGCAGAAACCTGACGGACCATCAGACAAACAGCAGAGTTCTTCCAGAGAACAGACAGATCAGAGGGATGAACCTTATTTGTGTTTATTTTATTTTTCTTCCTCATCTCTCTCTCTCTGTCTGCAGCTCCTGATCTGATCTGTGGTTCATCTCAGCTCTTCTGTCTCATCATGTTAAACTCAGTCCCTGCATGACGTCGCACCGCACCGCTTCCTCTTTCTGCAGAAACTCCTCAGAAAAGGAGTGAAAGTTCTCTAAATTACTTCTTCTTTGTTTGTTTGTTTGTTTGTTTGTCTTTCTGACCACAGCAATTAAAAAGACAAGAAGAGCCTTGTCACAAGCAGAGAAGTCAAACATTTCTGCAGCCTGAAACCTTTTCTGAGACGGATGACGGACAAGAG